>NW_020174793.1:481030-511466 GCF_003031525.2 Neophocaena asiaeorientalis asiaeorientalis
AAAAAAAAAAAAAAAAAAAATTTAAATGGTAGTGTAACATGTTCTATAAATATGGAACTTTTAAAAGGGGGTAAAATCTCAAAGGAGTTGGAAATGTTTGCCTCTGGAGAATGCAAGCCATAGATAAAGAAAAGTGAGTTAAAACTGCTCTTTTTCATTATAACCCTAATAGCACTAAGGGATTTTCTGAATCTATGTATATGTTACTCTCCTAAAATTAAATTTCAAAATATGTTTATAGATAAGACTATATAAACAAGTATGTTCAACCATCTCTCCTTGGCAGAAGAATCTGGTGCTTCCTCCCAAACTTTCTCCTTTCCTGAATTTTCCAATTCTCTCTAATGAACATGTGTTACTTTTGTAATTAAAAAAATACACCTTATTAAAAATCCACAAAATCAGATACATGGGGAAAGAAGCGAAAGAAGGAAGAACTTTTATAAATATAAAACAAAAGAACCCCACATTCATGCTTGTACAGAAAAAAAAATCCACCTCCTACCCCCACCTCCTAGATAGGGTTTAGCTCCTTCCCAAAACCCTGCTTCATACTACAGTCACTTCAGGATATGTGAGAAGTTACATTTCAAAGAACTTCGTAAATCCACATTCAATTGTGTGAAAGCACAAAGTAGCACTCTGAAGAAAGCCATTTTTACTCTGAAGCCCAGATCAACTAGTCTATAGTAAGTTTTCATGCATGTATCAAAAAGCTCATTCTCTAAAACGTATATTTACTGGATAAAGAAAGACCTTACTTTAAAAATAATCAGAAATCTCCTCACCTTGGGTTAAGTAAGAAATTGCAAGAGGAAGAAAGGAGCTTTTAACAAAATGTACCCTCACCACCCGCAAAGCAAGACCCAGCTGAAAAATCTGAAAAGTCTATTGACTAACACTATCCTGTGAAGAAAAAAAGAAGCACACTAAAGTGAAAATAGGTAAGTAACAGCACTAACCACAAATAAAGCACTGAAAATATCTGGTGGAAGAAAACAGCAATATTTTAAATAGATACGCCTATTTGCATTATTTTGTTAATTTGCAATATTATTCAGAGAAACAACATCTTATTATTTGATGTGTTAAAGATTATGACGCTTCTCATGCTAAAAGCCAAATAAGGATTAAACTACTGACCACTTTTGTGTAAAATATTAAAGAGAAGGGAATAAAAAAAGACCATTGTGATTTATACCAAACTTCTTTTGTTTGCTTTTAGAAGGGGTGAAGCCCTACGCAAATAGAAGTGCTTCCACGGTAGCAGTACTTGTTCCCAGGAAACTTGGTGCTACAGTACTTGAGCAGAACCACGAAGCAATTCTTCATAAAAACAGCAACGTCCCTTTCGTGGCTTGAAGTTCCGATCAATCCTCGAATCAGAAGCCTTTCTTGTAAAAAGTGCATCACTTAGTAACCATAGTTATTGAACCACACAGCTCTTTAAGACCCTCCTTTATACAATGCTACTCAACTACTATTAAACTTTCAAGTCATAATTGATGGCTAAATTATGCTATTACTGAAGGTAGCAAATTAAGTTTGAATAATCTTAACTGATTTTTAAAACAACTTCACTTTGATTTGCCCTAAGCCTAAACTTCACTAAATATTTTCACAACTAAAAGGTTAGATTTAGAGTTTACCTCTTCCCAAAAGTCTTAAGGTAAAATACATTTCAGAGTCATACTAGCATTACTATTTGGGGATGCTAATTTACATTATTTTTCCAACTATAATGTAAAACATTTTTCTACATTACTAATGAAGACTGATCTCAGGGTTTCAAAAACTTTTTAAAGTTTCAACTATTTGAATATTACCTAGGCTTTTTTCTTTATAGTTAACATGAAGCTTTGGGGGAGAAATATGCTTTCAATGTTACTTTTTAAAGAAAATTTGCCTACCATCTTGCAGCTAATTGAGTTTGCTGAAATTAAACATCAGTTTGATAAAGGTTAAGTACTTTTTTAGTTCACTCTAAAAATACTCATTATTTCCCCCAGTAAATAAACTAATCTCTATGTTCTATTTACTGTCACATCCACTATCTTCCAACTGTTTTTTTTTTTTTCTTCTACCACCGTATCCAACAGTTTCACCAGCGTTTTTCTACCTAAATCACTGTGGCACCATGGGCCATTCTTCCTCGGAGTGCCCACCCACCAAGCAGAAGCATTTTTTCTGAGAGCTGAGGGTATACTTTTATCTTCTTTCTCCACTCAGCCTCAATCAGCAAGATAAATGGGCAGGGACAGTCCTTCCCTCAAACAGGGAAATACTCTGCTTTCGGATTTTTAAAACTGAAGTAGAACTGACTTATTATATTAGGGAAATGTTTTGTGATTGCAATTTCAACTGTTTATGGTTATTTTTTTCTTTTGGCAGCTTAATCAACAGTTAAGGGCAATATTACAAGCGTTTCATTCTTAAAGGGAAATCATTTGGGTTACATTTGATATAACAAGAAACCAAAAAAAGAACAGCCTTACTCTCAATGAAACTGTTCCTTTTTAAAACATCTAATCTTTATTACGGTAACAATGTATACACTGTATGTGTTCATAGTCTTCTGCTGGGCAAGTGTTTGGGAGAAGAAGCAAGACCAAATTATGATAACAAGAAACAGTTTAATTCATCTCCTTTAATTGATACATGTCTGAAGTAGCTTTAATTAGGGCAGTGGAGCATTCACTTCTGAAACAAGATACATGGTCAATAGAAAAAGAATCAAACCATTTGTAGCAATTAATAACACCTGCAAGGTAAGTTCATTTAATGTTGGAATATTGGCTGAGTTATATGTTGCGGAATGCAAAAAAGCTCTGAAAAAAATACCTTTTTAAACTGTGAATCAAGATACTCAATAATTTTAATAAAATCCCAGCCACAAGAAACCTTGAATCTTCAAGGATTAAAAACACTGAGGCCAGTTATTCAGAAAATGATAGATAGTAGAAATGAAACAAAAATGACTTCTTAAAAATTAGAAGATTATTAAACAATGCAAATCTCCACACTTCTAAAATTACTGGATGAGATTTCTAAAATCAAATTATAAGGTCCTATATGGTACATTTTACACAAGAAGTTCTTTGTATGTGGTAATAGTTGCAAGGCATCAGAGTCAATAAAATAAATCTGAGAAGTAAGAGCACTCCTTGTAACAAGAAATATTATAGAATACTAATTCAGGAAGTTATTCAGCAGCTTATAAAGAAATAGGAAGTTGTTGACCAACTACTTGAAGAACTATTTCCTGTAGGAAAACTATAAGACAGATGAAGAAAGCAATAATTCTCAGAGCAATAAAAGAATTATTTTAAAATAAAGCTCAATACACAATGTTGAAGAAATTAGTTTTAAACAGTAAATTCAGTAGAACAAATATACCCAATATACAGACTAAGCTTTTTAAAAATACTTCACAATCATACCAGAACTTGAATATGTGTCATTGATAAATGTAGCCAGTACCATACTTCCTCCTTATCACTTGCCAACCTAAGGTACAAGTCTTCCTCGGAAAATCTCACTGACCTAGGCAGGGCTTTAAAAATCCCAATAGCTGCCTACCTATAATCCTTCAGTAATTATGCTGCCTTGAAACAATAGGATGGGCCAACTGACTTCAAAGTCATTCATCTAAGGTCGCAAGACAACAACTAGTTGTTTCCCTACATTTCCTGACATGTACCAAATAATCAATGATTTTGCCTGCTTTTACTGACCAAGACACATCTAACAGGGAAAACATTTCTATTCCTGAAGGTTTGATATGAGAAAATTATTCCATGGTGTCAAAAATCTTCATGTTTCTCATATAATAAATCTACTTTTACTTCCACGTGAGAATCCCTCAAAAATCTTAAAGAATAATCATGTTTATCTCTCTTCTTCCCAGTTTTTCATTTCCATGGTAACCATTACCCATATGGCATAATTTTCGTATCATTTTGTTCTGGTTTACCTTTGCTACAGGCTCACTTGAGCGGGGTGCTTGGGGTGGTGTGGAGTGTGTGTGTGTATACCCTTCATTAATCCATCTTTGAGAGAAACACTTCTCAAAGGAAGAACCATTGGAAACTAAAAAATAAAGTATAGAACATTTCAGGTCAAAACAAAAAGATCATTCAAAATAATAAAAATGTAGGCCCATGTCACCTAGAAGCAATTATTACAAGATACAAAAGACTAAAAGAGGAGCATAAATGTTGCTCTTTAATCATAGACTTTTAGCTATAACATCAACCAAAGAAGAGAGGCAAGCCAGCTATTAAGCTGTTTAAAAATCTCCCCAGGTCAGCATGTGACCCAGCAGGGAGAGGTTCAAAAAAGTACAGCCTTTCTTTTTCCTAACAACCTGGTTTGTTTCCACTCCTTTCCCTTCAAGACACATCCCTCACAGCTAGTAGCTCTTTCAATCATTTACTCTGGATGTCTGCTTGAGAACAAATAATCTTGCTCATGCAGATGAGTCTGCCAGACTTGTGTGTACTTTCCAGTCTCAGGCCCTTTATTGTTCTGGTTGAAACCTGACCCTTTGAAATGGATACCAGGACACCAGAAAACGAATTTAAAATATAAGAAAAAAGTTGGAGGAAAAGGGGCAAAAAACTGCAGAAACTTTTTAAGATCAAACTTTTTCCTCTGCTCTTCTAAATAAGCTTGTCACAAAACTGTATCTTACACTGCAAAGTAACAATCTGCCCCAAAAGACAATCAATATAAAATACTAAGACACACAACAAAACAATATCATTATTGTATTATCTGATCTAATGAATAAATGCTACATTTCCCTTAGGAGAAGACTGTCAGGACAGATCACAATCAAAACTTGGACTGTTTTTTACTTTATTATCTCAACATGATTAAACAATACTAAGTAAGCAACTTTTTGAAAACATCAATTTCAGTTTATAATAATTACTTTTAGGAAACATTTTGTATATACTTATTCCAAACACACCAAATAAAAATATTAAGGTCCTACCTATAATTTCAAAACAAGAAGGGATGAAATTCTATTTTGATCTTTTCAGCTTCAATGAAATTTTGCCATTTTTTTAAAACACACAAAAAATAAGGCTGATAAAAACAAATAACCCAATGGCTTTGTTTTTGTTTTCCCAGAGAAGAGAGATTCTGTCTTGAAGGCCTGCTAGCTCGAAGAAGTTTGACACTGAGCTTGTATATCAAGCGGGAAAATTCATATTTCTCTTTACCCTTTGAGGGAAAAACAAACTGATAAATCACATCAAACTGCAGCTAAAGGGTCTGTCATCTCACAACCTAAAGTACTATAATATTAGACTCCTAGGGAATTCCTCCTTATTTTTATAGTTCTTTTCTACCAGTAAAATGGTAGAAAAAGGTAAGTAGTACTGCACATATTCATAAACCTATGCCAGCCCCAAAACTCTCAATTTGAAATTCTTCACGGTATCCTTTCAGTTTTGAGCTAGGCTAGTTAATAGGTTCGGCACAAACTCAAAAGAAGAACATCCAAATTGCCACAAAATAAAAGATTATTAAAAGGTTATGAACCAGGAATCCATAAAGCTTTCAAAACATTACCTAAAGAAGGTATTTAGCTCATACTGAACTGAAAAAAAAATTATGGAAGATATAACTGAGCTTGACATAAATACTAAGTACAATATAAAAATAAATGACGTTTTATATCTTTGTACCAGAAAATTATCTCCTACCATTATTTTCACTTACTTTAAGAAGTATCTCTGACCAGAAGATGTCTTTGCCATCTCCCAGCCCGCTGGCAGAGGTACGTCATCAGGTATCTCAAAAGAAGACTGTCTAAGGTGTTGAGCAGTGGGTGTAGCTGCTGGGCCAGAGACTACTCCCGTGGGTGTCAATGTCCCAGGAGATACGGCTCCCAGCTGCAGGGAAGCTGGAGAGGAATGAGCTCGAACATGCTGTGGAGTCAGGGCCCCTGCAGTGCCTGCATCAGTACTGGCCTATTAGGAATATTAAAACAAAGATTTCTTAAAATTTGTTTTCAAAGAGAGTCCCTTTAGATTTCTTAGATAGATATTTGGTTGCAATGAAATTCTAAATCCAAAGGCACATTTCAACATTTAATATTTGACACAGAGGAATACAGGTTTGCAGATGGATACTTTTAAATGTTTACGTGAAGGCCAAGGCAGTGTGGGTGCTTTTCCAAGTTCTAAAATGTTCTAGGTATAAACAAAACCCAAGGAATATAGCTATGGATTCTTTTTCTTTCTTTTTTTTAAACTAGGTTTTACATAGTGAATGTTTTTTCCAAGCCAAGCCCTAAACACACAACAGTTGTCATTTTTTTCTCACCATGGACAAATGTCATCAATAAAGCAACCATCAAAATTCATACAACTTTTAAGGAATACAAAAGATCCAGAAACATCCGAATATTCTTAAAAGCCTCCTAATGAATGAAATAAAAACCCAGCCATATATTTGTACCTAGATGATAAAGATGTCAACAATTCCATTACAATATAACTTAAGAATTTACAAACATATTTACAACTGTGTAGTAGCAGAAAAAAATCCTGAACTCAGACCCTAAAGTTCTGGGTTCCAGTCCAAGCTGTCTAGTGTGACACTGAACAATATCATAATCTCTGAGCCTCAAGTTTTCTCATTTGTTAAATAGCTTTTTTTCATGATGGAAAAATGAATATATGAATTTATATCCAATAATTTTTGAACAATAGTATTTACAACCCACATTTGTAGTATTCATAATCTAGTACAGTTATTTAAATTCCTTAACTGAAGAGTTAGGGTTTGATTACCAAAAAGTTATAATTTCCTAGATTCATATAGGCAAGTAAGGAAGACTAAAAGCAATCAGCAGATGCATCTATGCCTTGATGTTAAATCATGTACATTCTGAGTTTCCAATCAGAATGAATTAGGACTCACTAGCAGAAATAAAAAGTCAAATTTATAGATGCACGACACTTGGTTAAAAAAGGCATTAAAACAAACAAAACTACAACAGATTATGAATAGTATGAATCCATAAACTGCTGATATAAATTACTGTGCAATTATTTACTAGAAAAATAAGTATTGCAACTTTTAGTTGCAATTCTTTACGGCTTATAGATGCCACAAAATGGGGAATTCAATCTCCTATGGGTATTATACTTTCAAAACATATTAACTAACAGCATAGTCGTGTAGACTGTGGGGTGCAATGCCAACACATTTTTACCCATAATGAGTCCAGAAACTCATTTCCAGGGGTAAAAGAAAAAAGCATACCTAAGTCTACTTCTTACAAATTGAAGTATTTGGGGCAAGCTGCTAAATTGTTTTTCCTTCCTCTTCCTTAACCCAGGTTTTTGTCAGCAGGTTAAGTGAGTTTTTCTGAGTTCCAAAACCCCTTGGTCTGAGGCAGGAGAACACACCACAGGCCTGCTGCAAATAGGAGGGGCGATGGGAGTGGGGCGATAACTGTTCTTCCCACTCAAGTTACAGCCGAATGGACTAACTACATCGCAGTATTTGGAAAACCAATTAACTTCTGGACAAAGTTCCTATGCTGAAGTTTAGCCTGAAGCAAGCTCTTTTTAAAAAAGTAAGGAAAGGAAGAAAAACCTACACTAAACAAATCTTCTGGGACAGGTCAGAATGTTAACACTTTCATAATAGTTTCACTTTAATGTTGGATCACGTTGACAAAGTAATCGAACGTTGTGTATGTGGAACAGCCATGTTCATATCCTCAATAAGAATTAAAGAGCGAGCCTCGAATTAGTCATCACTTCCCAAACATTAACTTCTAATCACAGTTGAACTAGGCAGGACTCGGCCTATGAGTCAACCTGCAGTGCGTTATCAAAGGCTTCTGTTAAAACCAAAGCACGGTAAAGCTCAACTCAGGTCCTGCGCAACGTGTAGATGTGGCTAATTTAAAAGCATTTCGGCAAACTATAAATAATAGTCTCCAACGGGGAAGCCAACACGTGAACCAACTAAGTTTGATAAGAGTAAGCCTGCCCGACTTCCAAGGCGCTAGGTAAGGGCAGGGGTGAAAGCACTAACTCCATAAACAACTTCCAGGAAAGTCTGGATCCTGTATTCAGAAAGCGCCGGGGCCGCGAAGAAAATAAATGCTTTTGGGAGGGGGAGGGGGAGAAAGAGCGAGAAACTAAATGGACTGGTTCAACCCCCACCCCTAATCAACACTGGAAAACAAGAGAACAATTATTTGACTCCCTAGGAGACTGAAGTGGACCGAGAGGCCCCGAAGGAAAGGGGGCCCAGGGCTCAACTTCACAAACTCGGCCGCCGCTGGCAGCTCACCCACACACAGATGCCAGAGGCCCCCCTCCCCCTCCCCGGCCCCGCGGCGGCGGCGGAGGGAGCGAAGGTGCGGAGCGCGGCGGCGCGCGCATTGTGCAAGCCCACCGCGGCCCGGGCCCGACTCTCCCCACCCCCTTCCTTCCTCCCCCCCTCCCCTGCCACTCCCGCCAACCTCCCGGGAACCCCAGGAAGAAAGAAAGGGCAGGAAAAAGCACGCCCCCCGGGGCTGCAACCGCAGAGAGAAACTACAAGGGGAAAAACAAATCTCGGCCCCGGACTCCGGGACGAGTGGGGAGCCCGTAGCCGCGGCCGGTGGGCGCCTCCAGTCCCCCCGCCTCTCCGCGAGCCCCCGTCCCCACCTCTCTAGCGCTCCCGGAACCCCCCTCCGTGGCCAGGGCTCGCGGCCGCCGCTCCCGAGCGCCCCCGGGCCTGGGGCCCGCCCGACGGGAAAGTGGGGAGAGGGGCGGCCAGGTTACCTGTCGGGAGTGGGACTTGGGCTCTGGAGGCTTGAAGAAGGAGTCAGGCAGCTTCCGGAGCCTCATGGGCACAGTCTGGGGCACGTTGGCCGTCTTGGGGTTCATGACGGCGTTGAAAAGCGCCTCCAGGTCGGTCTCCGAGTCCCCCCGGACGTGCACGATCTGGTGCCCGGCGGGGGGGGCCTGCGGTGCCGCCTACTCCACTGGTCTGGCGGCTGCGCTTCGGGAGGGGCTGCGAGAGACCCGGACCTGCGCGCCCGAGAACTTTTTTCCTTCACGCCCTTGACGGATGCCGGACAGCTAGTTGCCTTTCCCCTCCCCCTTTCTCTCTTATTTCCTCTTCTTGTTCCTTCCTTCCTCCCTTTCTTTTCCCCGGCGGCGGCAGCGCCCGACTGAGACAGAAACTCGCCTCAGACGCCAAAACTAAAGTTGAGAGAACCGCCCGCCCGAGCCGCTCGCGGCTCCGCCTCCTCCCGGCTCTTCCTTCCTCTGCGCGCCCGCCCGCACAGGATCCGCGGCCGGCCGCGGAGGGAAACTTTCCCCTGCAAGTTAAATACATTCCTGCAGACTCCCGGCCTCCAACGCCCCTCCCGGCCGCACGTGACCAGCCCGCCAGCGGGCCGGGCCTCCACAGTGCTTCATGGGGCTGGGGCCTGGGGGCGGCCGCGGCGGGGAGCGTGCCTGGCGATCCGCGCCGGGAGGGCGGCCGGCCCGACGACCAACGTTGGGTCTGGTCTGGGTCGGAGCTCTGATCTCTGCGGCGAACGCGGCCGCCCTTGGCCGCAGGAAGTCCTCCCTCCCAGCCCGGCCCCTTCCCCGCCAGTTCTCGGGAAAGGCTGAAAGGTTTCCAGCTCGCTCCGAGATGCGAAACAGCCGAGGCCGAAAGAAGTTGGCAGGGGACGTATAAATCCACTTAAACCCTCCCCGCGTTAGCGCGACTTGACCAACTGGAGTGTCAGTGTGGGCTCAAATCCTCAAACTAGGTTGGATTTAAAATGGTACCCGTAACAGACATTGATTTTAATAAGGGTCCATTTTTTCTTAACATTAACTTGATTTTTTTTCCCACTCAATATTCAAAACCCACTTGAAAGGGATAAACGATTTCTGTAATTTGAAGCTTTAAGACTAGATCTGTGACTCAGTGTGATTTACTAAATAACCAAAAACTGCCTTTTTTAAAAGTGAAAACTTTTTTAGTGCTCAGACTTGAAACACAGTTTTGAAAATCTCAACGGAAAAACTCAGTGTTTAACTTCGGTTGCAAGCATTCCTCGGTGTACCTGTCTTTCATCCTTGAGGGGATGGGAGCCTACCTCTCTTTGTTATCCCTGTGCCTGGCACAAGGGTGGATTCTCTTAAAGTTGACTGAATAAGAAATGAACGGGTGAGGAGCTCACCCCAGGCACCTGGTTGTCTTTGTGGCAGTGTCATATATGCAAGGAGTTCACTTGAAATCACTCAAAAGCAATGAAAATTTGTTGGGTTTTTTTTGTTTTTTTGTTTGACGGCGCCTCTTGCGAACCCGTGCCCCCTGCAGTGGAAGCACGGAGTCCTAACCACTGGACCGCCAGGGAATTCCCCAAAATTTGTTTTTTAATTCATACATTCTGATTTTTTAAAAAGCAGCTTTACTGAGATATAATTCCATTCCATACAATGCGGCCATTCACGCAACCCAGTATTTTTCGTATATTAAAAGGGTTATGCAACATCACTCTGATTTTAAATCCATTAGTTCATTCTAAAGAAAACTAGCTTCCTGTTTTAATTATTTTTGTCTGCAACGCTAGTGAAACAGATGTGTAAACAGGATTAAACAAGGAAAGGTCCCCTGAGCAAAAAAGTAAACTCTTCCTCCAGCCAGGACATGCCCTGGATAAATCTGAAGAGGGATCTGTATCACTCGGTGTGGTGGGGCAGGCCAGGGAAAGAACCTCAAGATTTTACGGCAAGATTCTAATCAACTGCTCTGGATTACACTTTCATCTGAAGAAAGGGATCTGCCTCCATGATGCCCAAGACTGCTTTTTATATTTATCCCCACCCCCATCTCCAAATGTCAAGTGCGTTTAACCACAAATTTATAGGTTCTGGAGTTCCGGAGATCTGAGTTCAGATCCCAGTCCCACAATTTACTAGCTCTGTGACATCGGACTAGTTACTTATTTCCTATTCTTTAATTTCTTTAATATTGGGGTCAGGTAATGACACCTACTTCATATGTTGAGACAAATGAGTCAATGGACATAAAGCAAGTACTTAGTGCAGTTTTGGGTGTGTGGTGAGATCCACATAAACGTCAGCTATCGTTTTGCCGTGTTCACAGATTACTTCACATGTAGTGACATGGCCTCTCCTTTGCAGCAGTCCCCCTCAGGGACCCTGTTGGCAGTCCCTTCCTGTCACATCTAATAATCAATCCACACAAACAAAGCCTTTGGGCAGAAACTATGCATTAAAATTTCCAGCTGAAAAAAAAATTTTTTTAAGAACCAAAGTTATTGAAAACCTGGGATTGTAATGGAAGCTGTCCCTTCACTAGAGTATTTATTACCATGAACACTATAATTAAAGGGCTTAGGGTACAGCAGAGGTTGCTTTGTTCAATATTGTTTCACCTGCCATTCAACTGAGAACAAAATTACTTTGATAAGTGGATTTAAAGGCTGTCTGGAGTGATGTTATGTTCTGTAATCACCTCTGTAGCATCAACCAAGATTTTGTAATTGAATATTCCTGATCTACAAAATTTCAGTCACAGGTCAGTAAGGGATAAAGATAACATAGGTTCAATCCTTCGTCCCCTCTCTTCCTCTCCAGCCTCACTTTTAGAGCAATTATCAATCCAAGGCACCTTGAGGTACAGAGTTGCCTTCTTCATACAAAGACCCAGGTTACCCTGGATCATTTTCAAGTCCATGTAGATCACTATCTGAAAACACTAGTCTTACAATGACTTGCCTTCTCAACTACAATGGACCCTCTTCTCTACTTTATCTGTCCACACCCCACCATCATCCAGAAATACTCCAGTTGTGAAATCAAACTATGTTATACTATTCCCTTAATTACTCACACCTCATTTATTATTAACTTCTCTCTCTTCTACGAACCTATCACTCCTGTTTTCACTTCTTTCCCAATTCAGTTTAGAAATCATAACCCATTGCTTCAGCCTCTCATAATCATCTGTGCCCTCAATTCTATTGCTCCATGTATTTGAATGAACTGGATCTATTAAACTGGATTAATCCAGTCATCTGTCTTTTCCATTCTAACACCTAAGGCTTATGGGGGCCTGGATCCCACATTCATTAAAAGCTTCAATCAAAACTTTTGACAGTTTGTCCAAATGAAGTTATACTATCATCCCACAGATATACCTACATGATTACAAGAAAGCATTCACTGTAGAACTTTAAACTTTGTCCTGTTACCAAATGACACTGTCTGCAATGCATTATAAATTAATATTTTAAGTAAATTCTGTAATTAATGAATAGCACAATTCTATTGCACTGTAATGATTGTGTGTTAAAGTTATTAATTTGCTAAGTGAAAGCATTTGAAACACACTCTGATTTTGTAACCCACTCCTGGCATCCCAGCATGCTTGAATATACTGGGGGCTTGAAAAGAGGAAGTATCCAGCCCTCTCCCACTCCCAGCCTCTGGAAAGCCTAGCTGACACCCTGGTTCCTGGGGACAAATGGAGGTAATCTCACAGGCTAGTAGCCCCTTCATATTTATAGTCTCTAACCATGTTTCCTTGTGTCCAGAGTCAGCTTCTCACTCATATGATATTCTAAACTTTACCACTCTTCTCATCATGTTTATTCATCATCGCCCTGCCCTTCAGAAAATCACATCACCTCCAATTGCACAGAGAAATGGAGGCCACCATACGCAAAAGCCCTAGAAGTCTTCCACTGAACCTTCAGAAACATGTATATGACTTCACAAGCCCCTCCCTCCACAGGTACATCTTTGGAAAGAGCAGTCCACATGCCTGTTCTTCACTTCTTCACCTTTTGTTCATTTGCCCTTTGACCCAACATACCTAAAACTGAAATCTTTACCACTACGCTCCTCCACCTTCTACCACACACACCTTCCCAAGCCACATCCTCTTTCTGATTTACCATCTCAGTTAATGGCGTCAGGATCCACCCACTTGTTCAAGCCAGAAAATTGAGTGTCCTCTTAATCACCACCCTCTCACCATCACTTACATCCAACCAGTTGGTAACATGTGTTAATTTTCTTTCACATCTTTGAAAGTCTGCTGCCCAACTCCAGGTCTATTCCACTTTGACTTCGCTTCCCATCACTTTCTGCAGAGCTTCCCAAATCATGTCCCTGCTTCTAGTTTTACATGGTTCCATCAGACATCTATTCTGATTCAGAGTGACTTTTCCAATGTGCAAGTCTGATCATGGTGTGATATATTCAAGACTCCCTTACCATGGTATAGACTCACTTATATAAGTTCTGTTTTCCAGGCCTTTGTGGTTCCTTAAATAAGCCGTTTTCCCTCTCACCCTTTGGCCTCTGCAGATGCTATTCTTGCTGTTTGGAACTTCTTTACTCTTCTTTTCACCTGATTTCCCTTGGTACTAAAATTGCAAGACTTCTCTAATGGGAAGTCCTCCTTGGCTCTCCGCTTCTTACTGGTCTCTACCCCACAGTAGGTGAGAGGCTTCTCCTCTGGAATCTCACAGAATCCACCCACCACTTCCATCATGGCGTTTACCATAGTTTTAATTTTTTAATGTTTCTGTGTCCCCAACACCACTCTGGATGCTTCTACAACAATATCTTCCATCTCTTTATTCTTATGCCAGCAATGCTTAACAATAGATGCTCAATAAATATAGAAAAGAAGTAGGGGAGAGAGGTAAGGAGGGATCCCAGAACTCAAAAGTAAAGATATGGGTTTGCTGCCACGGTTCCAATTTTGAAAATTCAGTCTCCACAGGACAGATGTTTCTATAGCATATACCTCTAAGACTTACAAAATTTAATAAATGCTAATGAATTTGCCTGAATTTTCAAATGTTCTTGATGGAATGAAAGTAACAGTAACATTATGCCAGACACTGTGCTAGGTCATTTAATCTTTATAACAACTCTTTAAAATTAAAAATTAAAATTGAAAGCAACCTCTTCTAGATGAGAAAATCGAGGCACAAACAGGTTAAATAACTTGCCCAAAGTTGTACTGCTAGTAGATGGTAGAGCTGAATTTGAATCTACAGTTTCTATTCCAGAGCTCAAACTCCTGGGGACAAATGTACATTACATGTAATCAGGTACATTACATTTAATTTCAGATAATTCAAAAGGGTTATTGACAAATTTATACATATAGAAAGATAAGAGGGAAAAAGAACCCTGTCATCTAAGGAATATTTTATTTCTATTGACTATTAAGTGTTGGTTTAGGATTATGAAGTCTTAGTGTTAAATGTCAAGGACAAACCTGGCTTGATTTTGGGGAAGTCAAATTCAAACTGTAAAGAGACAAAGTCTTTTGTCCCAAAGGAGGAGATGTTTGGGAAAATTTTACTGGACAATATACTTTTTAGGGGTTTTCATACTGCAAGGGACATAGGTTACCTCAGTTAATGAGGGTCTAACTTAAGAATTCTTAAGGGAGAAAGGGAGAAAGAAACAGCCCTAGCACCTGGAGATTGGCGTCATGGAGCATTATACCTTGCTCGGGGTTCATTGTAGCCCTAATCTTACTGGTGGGGATGTCCTAATCCTGCAGAATCCATCACTGTCTATTTGTAAATTCCCTATCATAGTGTCCCAGGACTGGGACTCAGCTTCTCTTTTGTCTAAGACTGGAGAACTCTTTCTTCCAAATCTTCCTCGTGATTTCTGTTCACTCATGGCTTCAATAGCCTCAAAGCTTCTGCTTATTCCCTTCTGTTTCTGGATCTTCCTACTGTCTGCTAACTGTAGGAGTGGATGAAATTGAGATGAAACATTTGTGTAAGTACTTGTAGAGTGCTGATTATGTGCCAGGCATTGGTAGTAATTGGTATAATGATGCCTATTTCATAGAATAACAAAAATTAAATAAGTATGAATAAGTTTTTATTATTGCATCATGAGGATTAAGAAGGCCCAAGATACAGTTTACTTGGTATAATTGCATGAAGAGAAATTAAGGAACAGCTTGCTGAAGAAAGTTCTGCTTGACCTGACAGTACTTCATTATTCAACTCAGAGACATTATTTCAGAGTTCTCTACTTTAATATTTAGAAGATAGTTTGTGTGTATTTGTGAATTAACATAGTCCTGAAATTATTCTTTTATTCTAATTCATGTTCTAAATACTCAAATATAAAATGTTTATCGCCACAGCCTTTGTTGATTGTTATGTGTGTTCCACATTAGACACTAATCAATAATTATGAGATAAGTCTCTGGTTTGAAGGAGATTCTTCTACAATAGCAAGAAACAACTGTGAACAGTAAGTGCATATGATAATGATCAGGAGCCTGGCTGGTTTTGAACACTGTTTCAGTCTAGTTGTGGATAGAAGGGATTCCCAAATCTTGTAGCCCTACCTCTACTTTAGAGCTGTAAGCTACCCACTTCTTAAATAGTACAAATTACTGATCTTATTATTGAACAGATATGAGCAGAATTGGAAAAGGGATTTAGCACACAGGTGTTTAAAGGCAGGTCACTGCAAAGCTATATATTCAGCTGAAAGGTATATGCTGCAATGCCTGGGGAACTTCATTAATTCGGAATCCATTATTTTGAGGTATGTGACAATAAGCGGCGTTAGACTGAGGTTTTTTTCCCCTAGGTTTCAGCTATGATAGGCCTAAGCAAATAAGAAAGACAAAGTGTCATTTGTTTACCAATTTTAGAGAACAGGCAATCTTAAAGCACTTTAAAAATGGACATCTATATGCAAGTAATTACTTAAAAAACCCAAATCATGTTCACCCCTGTTTAGTTACACAGTATCAGTTGGGGTAGGGAGCTGGGGAGCTGGGATTAGAAAAGAGATAAGCCACAGCATGTGACAATACTTCTTTGTAAAATTTATAATGCCAACTTTTCACTCATTTCAATGGGTTTTTCTGACACTGGTTGTATAGTGGACACTTTTCTCTGATAGCAGAAAAAATATTTATGAGCAATTATACTCCCGGTTCCTATCCACGTGAGCTGGTTGCCTAAACTAATAAACAATACGTCAAAAGTATGACACCATCCAGAAAGGGTTGGGGGCATGAGTAAATTGCTTAATCCTGTTTTGTGTTAGAGGACATGTCAGGCCTATTACAGAAGGACCACTCCTTTCAAAATATATATTATATATATATTTTTCATATTTCAGCACTATAGATGCATTTTGGTAATAGGCTCCTTTTTTTTAATGTAAAGTCATATATACTATAGTAAAAAAATCATTTAAAATCAGATTTCTTTTTCTTCTAAAATCTAGCTAAAATTATCCATATGGGAGAAATTAAAGTTTGGTCTGAGATCTGGCTGTGAAGAATTTTGGAGTATGAAGCCCTTCAGACTTCGGGCAGAACTAAGTGGGGTGTGTAATGGAGGCCCCAAAGCACCTCTCCAGTGCTTTATGCAATACAGGTTATCAGATTCAGACTTGTACTTTCCACATCTATGCTTGAACATAAAGTTTACTAGTCTCCTCATTTACTATACTTTTCTGAATTGTATTAAAAATGGAAAGGTGTCTTCTAAAAATACTAAATATATTCTCTATCAATTGTTCTCAAGGTGTGGTCCCCAAATCAGCAGCATCAGCATCACTGAAAACTTGTTAGAAATGTAAATGCTTAGGCCATAACCCAGACCTACTGAATCAGAAACTCTGGAGGTAAACGGCAATCTGGGTTTTAACAAGCCTGCGTTAGGTGATTAACACTTGAGAACCACTACTCTATATGATATTCCACATTCTGTTTTTATTTTATAAATATTAAATATGATGTTTTGTAAACATTATGCTTCACCATTTATAGATAAGTATCCCTTTAATTTCATCATTTATTCTAGAAATATCTATATCTAGTATATAATATGTATTTGAGAATTGAAAAAATCTATTTATTTGGTAACATATTCATGGTGTAAAGGATCTCAAAAAGTGATGTCTTGATTCTTACCTGAAAGTTAACCACTAATCCTATTTTAAAAGCTGTGTTAAGCAGTGATTCCAACTTGTTTATAGTTTTAACATCTTGTGACTATTACTTTGACATATGCATACCTTCAACGATGTGGCACAAAATTGTTTTAAAACAATTTAAAATCTAAATGTCTTTTGAGAATTTGATATACCAAACTCTGAAAGTGCCTCTTCATTTATAACTTATTTCCTCTTTAACTTAATTTTCTAGTGTTCTATCTAATGGAAAATATCTGGATACCATCTCTAATAATTCTTCATATACCTGAATACATTTATTAAGTCTCCTGACAGTCTTTTTTTTCTAAACTATCCCAGTTACTTAACCTTTACTCAATGTCTTGTTTCTCAACACTTTTATTCTTCTCTTGTAGTCCTCTGACTCTTCTCCAAGTACCCCATGTTCTTCTTCAGTTGTTAAGATACTATATACGCTACATAGTGTCCCAAACATCATTTATATACATTTGATTTAAATTTGTGAAGGTCATTATTTACATACTTTTTATGTGTAAAAGGGTATAATTTATTCTTTAGAAATATAGTTTTAGGGAGTCAAAATTTGAACCCTTATAACATGCACATGAATTTTTTATGCTGAATTAGAATGACAGCATTTTAGAACTAAAAGGCAAAGGAGATCACTTAGCCCAACTTCTTTTACACAAGAACTTATGGTCTTGAGAAGTTATTCTGCACTGTCCAAAATGGTAGCCACGAGCTGCATATTAAATAGAAAATTCAGTTCCTTTGGTCACACTAGCCACGTTTTAAGTGCTCAGTAGCTACACATGTGGTTAGCAGCTCCAGTATCAGACAGAACAGATATAGAACATTCCCCTAACCTCAGAAAGTTCTACTGGCTAGCACTGGGTAAATGACTTGCCCAAAGCCATACAGCTTCTGTGTGACAGAGCCAGAGCTTCTAGTTCCTGGTCTCGAGATATCCCACAATACTACTACCTTTTTAAAAGGACAAAATATAATAGATTACTTATCCTATCTACAATGCTTATTAAGTTTTATAAAAAGCATTGTGGGAGGCGTGGATCCTGACCCCAAGAAGGTTTGAAGGAAATTACTTTAGGTGGGCTTACTGCCTATATAGAAAATGGCAGGTGGTTTAGTTATATCTCCCTTCTGGCCTCCGGCTATTTAATGTCTACAGTTGACTCTTGAAGAATGCTGGGGGAGGCGCAGTCCAAAAATCCACATATAACTTCACACTTGTCCCTTGATTTTGCATCTGAGGAGTCAACTTATCTCAGATCATACGGTACCATGGTGTGTATTTAGTGAAAGATATCTGGGTGTGAGTGGACCCAAGCAGCTGAAACCTGTGTTGTTCAAGGGTCCACTGTATATGTATGCAAATGTGCATTCACTGAATGTTTACTGGAGTATCTTCAGTCCCTTTGATTTTCCCAGAGACATCGGACACTTCTCAGCTCACACCTTAGTTCCTGCAGCCCACTGCTGGCTGATCTCCTAGGCTCCATTTGTTCTTTCCTGCTTCAATCAATTTTCTATAATTCGAAACCCATTTCCCTCAAGTGCCATTTTCACCCTTGATCTCCTACTCAAAACTCTAGTAGAGGGCTTCCCTGGTGGCGCAGGGGTTGAGAGTCTGCCTGACGATGCAGAGGACATGGGTTCGTGCTCCGGTCCGGGAGGATCCCACATGCCATGGAGGGGCTGGGCCCGTGAGCCATGGCCACTGAGCCTGCACGTCCAGAGCCTGTGCTCCGCAACGGGAGAGGCCACGACAGTGAGAGCCCCGCGTACTGCAAAACAACAAACAAAAAACAAAACAACAACAAAAAACTGTAGTAGATTCCTAGTGTGTATCATACACTAACAACAACTGTGATACAGTCAATGACTTACATTTGCATACACAAAAACTTCCCCACACATTATCCCATTTAATTTATTCCCATCTTTCTAGAATTCAAGCCCTTTTATTTCAAAAGATTGTTTCTTGTTAAGTATTTTAAGTAGATTTTTTTCTAAAAGTTCTAAAACCAGGAACTTGAGAGTCAACCTTGACTTTTCCAATTCCCATTCCCCATCCCCCAGTTCAATCCATCTGCAAGTAATGTTGGTTCTGGGTCCAGAATAACATCTGGAATATATCCACTTCCCTCCATATATTAGTTTGCTAGGGCTGCCATAACAAAGTATTCCAGACTGTATGGCTTAAACAACAGAAATTTATCTTCCCACAGTTCTGGAGGCTAGAAGTCTAACATCAAGGTGTCATCAGGATTGGTTTCCTCTGAGGTTTCTCTCCTTGGCTTGTAGATGGCTGTCTTCTTCTGGAGTCTTTACATGGTCTTCATTTGGTGTCCATGTCCTAATCTTCTCTTCCTGTAAGGATACTAGTCATATTGAATAAGGGCCATCAATATGACCTCATTTTACCTTAACTACATCTTTAAAGGCCTTATCTCCACATACAGTCATATTCTGAAGTACTGAGGGTTAGGACATCAACATATAAGCTTTGGGGAAGACACAGTTCAGCCCATAACACTCCATCTTCACCAAAACCATCCTTGCCCACACTGCTTCATTTCTCATCAGACCGTGGTGGTAGTTTCCCCACCTCTTGTCAAATCCATTTACCATTCAATAGCCATGGTGATCTTTTGATCTTTTGAAAATATACATCACTCCCTTGCTTCAAAACTTATAGTAGTTTCCCATTGCACTACCGTTAAATTCCACACTCATTTTATTGGCTTATAAGATATGCATGATCTATTTTCCCAATTTCAACTCATGTCACTCTTTCTTGCCTGCTATGCTCTGTTCACAATGACTTCTGTCAATTCCTAGAACACACTAAACTCATTTCCATTCCAGGGCCTTCACATATGCTGTATTTTTCCTGAGAACATTCTCAGACTAACTACTCTCGATTTATTCCCTAGAAAAACCATAATTTATAATTACTTTATGTATTTTACCATATTTTTTGTCACTAGATTGTATGTTTTTTGGAAGCAGCGATTTTGTGTTTTGTTTACACTGTGTCCACAGGCTTAGCATTGTGCCTGGTACACAGTGGACATTAGGTGAATAATCTACTTTTCTAAGCATATCTGCTGCTCTATTCAAGGAAGTTTGTAACCCCACATGTATTGATACTTTCTACCTCTATACCACAGACTGAAACATTTTCTCTGCCTAGAATTCTTTCCTCCCCTAAGCCAATCCATAATTGTCCTTTCTGTTTTAAAATTTTTATTGGGATATAGTTGATTTGCAATGTTGTGTTCGTTTCTGCTGTACAGCAAAGTGAATCAGTTATACATATACATATATCCACCCTGTTTTTAGATTCTTTTCCCATATAGGTCATTACAGAGTATTGAGTAGAGTTCCCTGTGCCATACAGTAGGCCCTTATTAATTATCTATTTTATATATAGTACTATGCATGTGTCAATCCCAATCTCCCAATCTATCCACCCTCCCAAACTCTTTCCCCCTTGGCAACCATAAGTTTGTTTTCTACATCTCTGATGCTTGTAAATAAGTTCATTTGTACCATTTTTTTAGACTCCACATATAACCAATATCATATATTTGTCTTTCTCAGTCTGACTTACTTCGCTCAGTGTGACAATCTCTAGGTCCATCCATGTTGCTGCAAATGGCATTATTTCATTCTTTTTTATGGCTAAGATTCCATTGTATATATGTACCACATCTTCTTTATCCATTCACCTGTCAATGGATATTTAGGTTGCTTCCATGTCCTGGCTATTGTAAATAGTGCTGCAATGAACATTGGGGTGCATGTACCTTTCTGAATTATGGTTTTCTCTGGATATATGCCCAGGAGTGGGATTGCTGGATGTCCTTTCTTTTAAAATGTACCTCAACCCCCTTCTCAGGGAGGCCTTTCATTATGGATCATCCTTGGCTCTGATCTCTCTAGGTTCCCTCAGAACTTCAGTGGTTAAGTTTTATATTTTATATGTATGAAGTAAGCAGTTATTTTATATGTAGGAAGTAAGTAGTTTTAAGGAAAATAAGCGTTTTATCCTACAACATGTTAAAGGGATGAAAGGTGACACCTGATCAAAAATTTGAATAAAAGTTAATTTATATTGTCATAGGTGGTTTCTATTTTACTTTCTCTCACACACCCTTCTAGTAACAAAAATTTACAGATTCTTAGTGTTTGTTAAAGCCTAGTGACTTTTTTTTCTTTTTACAGGCACAAATAAAGAAGATAAACAGGAATGATAAGTTTCAACCTTATTGAAACCCAGTTCAGCCTGCCTATCCCAATGAACTTTAACATGTGTGCCAAGTCAGGAGATTGAAGACTTACATTAGAGGATATCAGGTATACCAGCTGCTAGAGTTTGCCAGTTGGACACTGCTAAATGTGTCTCTAAATGCGGCTTTTTAGTGCTAATTAATGCAGCTTTTACTGTAAGACACAACATACTTCCCTGTCTTTTATTCTTCCCTTTGTTCTTTTGTTTTCATCTATTCTTTCTTTCTCTCTCTTTTTTTTAAACTAGAGAAGTAGAGAGCAGAGCAGTTGTTCCCAGCTGTGGAGTTGCCCACTAGAATTAATATATATGTTTGAGGAAATATGCAAAATAATGCTCTACCTCATAAAAACGTCAGAACAATTAAAATAACAAATATCATTTCATACCCGTCAGACTGAAAAAAATTAAAAATTATGAGTGTTTCATTCTCCAACAAAACTTCAAGTTTCTTAAGAGTAATTGGGTACTTCTTTCTATCTTTCACTGCGCCTAATAAGTCTTATGGGCTCTAGAATGTAAACTCCCCAATAAAGACATTTTTGTCTTTTATGTTCATCACTGTATCTGCAGTACCTAGAAAGTGCCCACCCAGCACATTCATAGTAGGTAATTAATAAATATTTGTGGAAAAATGAAGGATATTAGTTCTTAGCAATACTTGCTGATTAACTGGATGACCGAGAAGCCTTCAGTCAGTTTTCAGAAACTTCAGACCTAGGTTTTCAAAGTTGTAAGGATCAAAGTTAGTTGAGCATGGGCTGGGATAGGGATGAAAGGAAGAACGAGGGATTTCCCCTCTCTGACCACAGCTTCCTACCACAGTTCCCACTTCCCAGTTCTTAGTACCTCAGATGGCCAACACTTCATAATTTACCCAGTAGCTAACCATTTGGGGGGCCATATTTGATTTTTTCCTAATGAGCACTCCATTGTCATGTACTTCATGATGCCCAGAAAGGTTTCCATTGCTATTAACTCAGATTACTCAATTTTGTGCTTTGACAATTACTCTAATCTTCTATTTAATCTCTGGACCTTGGTCTTTCTTCACTCCAATTTATCACTGCCAGTCTAATCTTTCCAGAATATCACTTTTATGATGCTACTACCCTGCTCAAAAGTTTTTGACTCCTATGCATCATCTACTTAAAAGATTTAAATTTCTTAGCTTTGTACCTGTAGCCCTCGGTAACCAGGACCCCATTCATCTGTCTTCCCTGTGTTATTACCCAGAACTCTTGGACAGAACTCCTCAGTTCCAACTAGTCAGGTGTACTTATGTCTTCCCCAAACCACCTTGTGTTTCTATGCCTCTGTATTTATTTTCTTGCTCATGGGTCCTAAAAGTTCCAAGTTCTCTGGTCTCCAGCCTAAGTCCCTTTTTTGGATGTCCAAATTATAATTCAGTGAGCCTTCTTTCCTTAAGTAACTATCAGAATTTCTGAAGAATGCTCTCAAATTCCATAAAACCATTCTGTTGTCACTTGTCACCATGGTTGATTTTTCACCCCAGAAAAATCCTCACCCTCAGTTGATCACAGCTTGCTCTTTCAAAGTTGGATTCACAGGCTGCTGCTGCTCTCCAGAGACAATTTTGTCCCAGGCATGTTCCCAGGCTGCATATCTTATCCCACACAGTACAGCTAAATTCAGATTACAGTATAATAGTTTGCAAAATTTTACACCAGGCTTAGGGATAGCTAGAGAAACTACTGCACTACTGATACTCTTGGACCTTGGTCGCCCACCCTTCCCCACTCTCTCTCTTTTTCTCCACACCAGCAGTCACACTTCAAGCGCCAGCTTTTTTCCAGCAAGTGGGCTCATTTAGTCGGGGAACAGATACTGAGTGTCAACTAAGTGCCAGGCAGTGTGCTAGGCACTGGGGATGAACCAAATACACACAGTTCCTGTTTTCCAGACAGACATAAAATAAATTACTACAAATAGTTGAGAAAATAATTCTAAGTATGCAAAATGCTGCCAAAGAAATACCTGGAGTACAATTTTAGGTCCTCTACATTCTCTGTGGCCCAGGGAGAGGGGGGAAAAACAGTGTTCCCATCTCTTACAGATATCTAACCACATTAATAATGGTATAATCTGTAGAAAAGCAATTTTGACCTTTAGGAAGACAGCATTTTACATTATTATGCAGACAGTTTAGCTCCTATGTTTTTTTTTTTTGTTTTTAATATTTCCTCCACAAAGAATGAAAAGAGCCAAAATGAATGAACACTTAAACTGTGTGCTTGACACCATTCTAAGCCCAATATACATATTAATTTATATAATTTTCACAATAACCTATGAAGGAGTCCTATTATTTTCCCCATTTCACAGATGAGGCAACTAAGGCACAGAAAGATTATAACTAGCTCAAAGTCACACAGAAAGTAATGGCAGAATTAAAAATCCAGGCAATCTGACTACAACCCAAAGTCTTTGTTACTATGCCATTATACCTCTCAATACAGAGAACTGCATAATCTTTCTTCAAGGGTGCATTCCCATCTTTTGCTTCTGAACGTTCATCCCAGGGCCAGGCTCAGAGCACTCTGCCACATCATGCCTCTCCACTCGGCTGGACTGCTTTCCTTCTTAGTTGTTGAAACCCCACTAGTTCTTCTATAGAAGCCAGATGAAACCCTGCCTAGGCCTAGTTCACAGTGATCACTTCCATCTCTGAATTCATGTTACAATCACTGTCTATAAAAACTCTTACAGATTACGTTCTCTACTAGGTTTATAGGGAGTGTATGTTTCCCCAAAGTAAATCACACAGTGCCTTGTACAGAACTGGTACTCAGAAAGAATTATTGATTAAGAGAGGGTCCCCAGCTTGTAGGGGTCTGTGTGGTAGGCGGCCAAACTGGTAGCAAATGAACATTTTAGTTTTTGATTTTATGTTTTTTATAAGATTTAACAAAAAATCTATGTTATGACCATGTCTGGAAAATATTCATTCAATAAACAATTAATGTGCCAAAGCATTGTGCTAAGTATTAGAAGTAAAACAAACTCTCTCTCCTGAGCTGTATACCTAAATTTCCAGCCACCTTCTAGACACAATCACAGGTTCAAATCCAAGATCATCATCCTTACCCCTGCAACTCAGAAACACATATTCCAAACTTGCCCCTTCCTCAAGGTTTCAACATTTTTTTTAGGGTCTCCATCATCATTTTGGGCATACATGTCAATCACTTTTTCCATTAAAAAAATATGTTATATATTCATTTTACTAGGGTAACAAGGAGACAGTACTAAGACACCCTGTGCTTTACTCTTTTGCCAACTTAATAATACCATCAGGACAACCTTCTTTGTTTACATGTAGTTCTTGTATTAGCTGTGGGGGCAGCTCAATTTTAATTTATTATGTGATAAAAGAGTTTACAATTATGTTCAGAACATTATTTTTTTATTGAGGATTTTAAGTGGGACAAATGAATTAAAGGAATTGTTATGTTTTCCACAGCTCCAGAGATGTAAACCTTTATGCAGTGAAGAAACGTAATTAAATGAAACTCAAATTTTAAAAGCTAATGATTCATATTAATGATCAGTGCTTAGAGATGTTTAGTTTTCTGTCACAATTTCAATCCAGAATTAATTTGGTTCTAAAATAAAACAAATGGAAAATTGAGGACTCACTCGAATCTTAACGCAACAAATATGAACTAGATTTTTAGTTCTTTGTAACTTTCTGTAAAAATTCCATAACTGTATTGGTGTAGATTATGCTAGGGATGAAATTTGGTTCCTGTGTTAGTATTCCAGATAAATTTAAAGAAAGGCATCTTGGTATTTGATTTCTTTTGCTCTAAGCAGCTTCTTTACATTTTACTTGAATTAACTTGCAAAGTAAATGTTTATCCATAAATCAGTATTAAAATTAAAAACTGGTAAATAGGGAATAAAAAATTATCTAAATATAGATAATTTGAAAAAAACATTAAGACATTTCCCCCACGCCATAACAGTGGTATAAAACATGAACATGACGCATGATAGGATCCACAATAAAGTAAGAAAATGTTTGTTCGTGACTCTTTGTTGAAGGGTAGCACATACCAACAGAATCCTGAAAAAGATAAACCCAAATTATTTAGTATACAACTACATTTAAATAATAACATACTTAGCTATTATATATTTTGTGGTAAAATGTCATGAAACATATATCAAATCTTTGACAATAAGTTGGCAGTTAACTACTATTTTAAAATATTTGTGGGCAGCACAGTCTACTTACTATGCTAACAATACATATGTACTATGCAAACATGCATAATTCTTGACCTTAAGGAATTTATAGTCCAAAGTAAATTCTATCTTTGAAAAAAGTCCTAATATTGCAAAAATTTATTTTGCATTTTTCCTCTATCTTTGCTTTTTTCAGAACATGGTGTATACATACTATGCGGGCTGGGACTATGTTTCTTTTGTTTATCACTGGGCTCTAGTCCCGCACAGTAGCTGATACACAGTAGGTATTCAAAAAATAATTGTTAAATGATTGAATACAGATACTTAGAAACTGCTTCATATGTATTAACAATCTTTTGTGTGATACTAAAATTCAAGTATCAGATTCTGTGATATAAAGACATTTATGTCATTCTTACTTATTTGCCCCCAAATTATCGTTTGACAGGCTAAAGAACTGTGTTCTACCTCATCTGAGCCACAGATGAGGCTCTCAAATAAGAAAGAACTATTATTAGACATGGATAACAGAAAAGAAGCCGGGGAAAAATGTTCATACTTTCTCCAAATAAAAGCATACCTCATTAACTTTTAATTTTAACAGAAAACTATTTAGTTTATGTTAACTATGTTCTGTATATACAGGTATATGTTCTGTTAGCTATTCCTCTCTGAGGCATAACATCGTCCTAGTTGCTATCTCCAGTTATTACAATCCTCTTAATAACAAATAATTAGATTGGTTGGTTGCACATTTCCCCTCAACACTTACATATGCTGTAACTTTAAAGACAGAAGAGGTAATTTGTATTTTCTTGGTTTGAGGATTCTTTCGAACACTAAAATAGGGAGGAAAAGGGAACATTTTAAAATATAACAAGCACTGGCATAATACATTTGAGATGTTGATCCCTTTTAGTATTCAGGTGTTCTTATCCATATATAACATGGAAATACAGAATATCCAATTAAGTAGTTTGAAAAGAATGGCATCTGTGGTTTCATCAAAGGATAGGGCAACATCAACTGAATTGAAATTGCAAAAAATTGAATTTTACAGTTAGAGGGTTTGAGGTCAGTTTGAGACTCAGATGATGAAAAGACTCCTAGGCCAGAGACAATTACTGGAAGAACAAGAATTGGTTAAAGTCAGACTGAAGTGTAAACAGCCGTAAGGGGTAGATAAAAACATACTAAACTTGAAGAATTAAACAGGCTGAACATAAATGACAGTTCTGCCACTGATTTGTTATTTCACTTTAGGCAAGATTAACCTTTCTGAACCTCAACTTTCTCATATGCAGGCTGGGTAGGATATGGTTCCCTTTAGGATTATATGAGAATTAGGTGGAGTAATGTATATGAAAACTATTTATTAAATTATTTATTACTAAATTATATTCTATTAAAATCACTTTCTCTCATAGCTCTTTCAGTTACTCTCCCTACAAAAGATAATCTGTAGCAATATATAGTGAGGAAGCAAACTGAGGGTTGAGGAAATAAGCTACAGATATATATTTATACATTAATTCATATATAAATATATGCACATATTTATAATGCTTTACAAAATACCTTTATATACTTTACCTCATGTAAAGATCACACAACTCAGTGAGGTAGGCATTATTTTGCCAATTTTACAGACAATAGAAATAGAGCAGTTAAATGATACATTTTAGACATTCCAACTAAAAGTGGTATGTCTTGGAATAGAATTTAGGTGATATAGAGTCCAGTTTTCTTTCCCTACACCTCACCTGTTTATCTTATACCTACTCTAAATTCATATACATCAAAGGTATTGTCCGTGTGTTACATGTGTAGGTTAAATGTAAAGGAAGATATCCCTCTTCTTCACTTTATCAGGTAAAAGTACTTCTTTCCCTTCACTACATATGTAAAGAAATGGGGAGAAAGAGAGAGGAGGAGGAAGAAGGGGGACTCTGTGGGAGGGTGTTCATGCATGTGTGTTTGAGCTTTTTCACCTGTTAGAGATGACCAGATGCAAGCCATTTCAGGGTTTAGGGTTCAAGATTCTTAGGCAGTTTTCATCTTTAAAACATTTCATTCAAATTTAAACCCAGGAATCATGCAATCAAATTGATTTCCATATATTTCTATAACATAAGTTGAGGTCATTTTCTTTTATTTCTCTAATGTGTAAGATACACTGCTGGAAAGTTGGAGACTACATTTAAAATTTCATGCTTATCTGAGAGAAGACTATCACCGCTACATATAAAACGTTTGCATACACCTGTATGACTAGCCAGATCAAAATACAGAACATATCTATGGTTATATCTAATTTTAAATACTGATCTGGAGGTGGTTATATGGGTGTGAACATATATAAAAATTCACTGAACTTATGTACACTATGATTTGTTCAGTTTACTGTATGTAAATTACTCCTCGGTTTAAAAAAAAAGAGCCCCTGTAAAAGTTTGTGCTTATCAAATAAACTTAGAGGAAATTTAGTATTTGATACTTCACATAGTAATCACTTAACACATACAAACACATACCATAGGTGTATTGTTTTTAAAAAGAAACTACATTTGTACATTATTAGGAGTTGGTTCCCAATGGAAATAAATCATATTATTCCATTTTATTACCGCTGATCTTGTATTACTGTTACTTTAAAATATCTGTAAGACAATTCGTCTGGTTTTTTATAGGTCAAGAAAGTATATTATCACCTGTCCTATATCTCATAAGAAAAAAAGAAAAGGAAATGTGAAGTGATATTCATTTGTGCCCTAGGGTGTTCTACTAATAATTGCATTATATCAGATTTTTGGCAGTCACTAATTCACTCTTCAGGTAACCATAGTTTTTAAGGATGCTGGAACATAATTTCCATGTAGTGCTTTTTGAAAGTATGATTGTATTAATGGTTTAGAAATAGTGTAATGATTGGTTTCTTATCAATATCATTTGTGCTAATTTCTGAGCATCAGTCCCATATTGACTCTAAACGTTATGGTGTACAGACCATTCTAACTAACTCTGCTCATTTTAAGACACAAGGACCCCACCGTTTAATTAGCATCTGAAGGTCATAATCTAAGACTCTCAGTTCAAATCATAAAATCTGGGGCAGATATGTATTTTGGAGAACATCTCCTAAAACTTTGGCAAGAGCATGTGTTTAATGTCTAAAGTAGGAAAGACACAGGCACCATTAGTAACTATAGAATTATTTTTGAGATGCAATGAAACAATTGATCATTTGCTCTCCAAGAAAATGGTTCTGAAGTATTGCCTATGCGATTTAAAGGGACCATAATCCTTGAAAATAAGGCATTTTCCAAAACATTTAAAAGATGTCTTTTATAGGACTTGTAATAATGGATGAGGGAGAAAATATCTTAAGAATGTTTTTACCTTTTTGTTTGAGCCAGAGACCCCTAAAATCAGGCTCTGTAATGTGCCCTCAATATCTACAAACATAAGGGATGGACTTCTTTGCCAGAATGAATCAGGGACAATGTTTATCTGCAAGTGCAGGTTAGATAATGTAAGGTAGCTACTGAATGTTTAATTAGAAAGATAGCAAATGTTTTTCTAAAGCATGTAAAAACACCTAAAACTCAAGTAAAGGAACAGGAAAAAACATCCGTCTTGGTTAAGTTAGCTTGTACAAATGACTTGATTAGATACATGACTCAGAATTCTGAGAAATTACTGATGATACTTCAAGTTCCACTTGTGCTTCCTCTACTTATACACCCCTTGATAAATGCTATGTTGAACCAACCTGTATTTACCTTAACCAACTGACACAGCATCTGACCCAAATCAGCACCACTAATATTAGAAAAGCCCCATGTAGTGCCTATGATAAGCAAACCAACGTAGCTCCTAAGGGATTTTGAGGTCATTTAACACATTCAGTTGCTTTGTGTTGGCACCTAAGCCATCTCAAGCAAATATTTATTCTAATCATAATTTTCTACTGAAGTTGCTTTGGGAAGACAATTTCACATCCTCTCCTCATTCAGCAAGGAAATTCATAAGCATGCTTAACTTGGATCATTGAGAGAAATATTTAATGGGTCTCAGAGAAAAGTAATGCTGTAACTGGGCTGGTCTCCTTCCCAGTCTCCCCTAGAATGACAGACTTGTGATGCATCGTCCCTGAATTGGGAACAGACTGCCCCCCTCTTTGCTGGCCCTTGTGGACTTGACTCTATCAAGACGTCCCTGATTGCTCACACCCACACTGACAATTTTTTCTTTTGAACTTCCAGGGTTTTTATTACAGTATAAAGAGCTGTAAATATTTGCCTATAATAACTGAACATTTGATTATATAAAAAAAGTTTACTTATAAAATATTTTAAACAATTACTTTACTATTATTTACTATGTTAACTTGTAATTTCCTTAAGGTCAGAGACTGCCTGATGCCTCCTCTTGCACTTTTTAGTGCTTGGTCAAGTTCAGTGCCCAATGTTAACACTTGCTGGTTGCCTGATTAAGTGATTCCATGGACACAATTCTTATCCTTTCTGTAAGATGTCATGAATTTTGGATACTCATTTTATGAGTGGTCATTACTCTTTGAGTCATACTTTTTCTTCACACCCAAAAAGTATAGAAGAGTATCACAAGTGAGAATTCAGGGAAGGGAATGTTGGAAAAAAGAGCAGTTTCTTCAATGTTTAGGTTCTAAAGTTATTTCTATTTCAAATATCTCTAATAGAATCTCTTCCTCTACAGCACATGGTAGTGAGGAATTCCACAGGTTCATGTGGTTGATGAGGTACAACACACTGTGGTGGCTGTGGTGTGTGTGTTTGTGTGTGTGTGTGGTATGTGTGTGTGTGGTATGTGTGTGTGGGGTGTGTGTGTGTGTGTGTGTGTGTGGTGTGTGTGTGGTATGTGTGTGTGTGTGTGGTGTGTGTGTGGT
>NW_020174793.1:511583-582533 GCF_003031525.2 Neophocaena asiaeorientalis asiaeorientalis
TACATCGAGGAGTATCTAGCAGGAGTGCTAGAAGCAGTCTCGTAAGTTTTCATGAGCTGCAAATGATAAGAACAGAGTATGTTTGATGTAGGTATGTGCATGTTATTTCTGAAATTCTGTTTCTATAATTTCTCTTCCAACAATCTTTATGTATTGACACAATAACTTTTTCATAAATATCAGAGACAGATTATAGAAATATTTTTCTGTTTTTAAAACTGTATCAAAAATAAACTCAGTAGAATAACTGAATCATGCAGTTTGTTGTATAGCTGTATGACACATGTAATGGAGATGAGAATTGAGGTGTTGAGGATAAGTAAAGTAACAATCAAGAGTTTGATGAGAGGGGCTTCCCTGGTGGTGCAGTGGTTGAGGGTCCGCCTGCCGATGCAGGGGACATATGCAAATACTGAAGCCTGCGCACTGCAATTACTGAAGCCTGCGCACCGCAACTACTGAAGCCTGCGCACCTAGAGCCCGTGCTCCGCAACGAGAAGCCACCGCAATGCAAAGCCCGTGCACTGCAACAAAGAGTAGCCCCCAGTTGCCGCAACTAGAGAAAGCCTGCACGCACCAACGAAGACTCAACGCAGCCAAGAATAAAATAAATAAGTAAATATTTTTAAAAAAGTAAAATTGTGTAACTAAACTCTGGGAACCTTTGCTTTTACTTGTTCCTATCCCTTTTGCCTATAAAGATGGTCCAATATCTTCATCATTGAAAAACCCAACTAAAGAATGTTCACTCCAGTTAAAATAAAAGCATAAATAAAAGATTTGTAAAGTCTTTATCCTCACTTGGTCTTCAAAAAAAAAAAAAAAAAAAAGCCCTAGTGGAATACCTAAAACAAATTTAGGATTAATTTTGAAAAGATAAAGATTAACACTTAGGTGAAAATTCTTCTACCTCTTTAGAACAAAGGTAATAATTTTTTTTACTATTATATTCATCAGTATTAGTCAAGCAAGTTCAAACACCCTGAGGGAGCTCATGTCCCCTTGAGATTTAAAAGAAGGCCTAGGGATAAAAGGGAGACCTGGAAGAAGGCAGTTGCTAGTAAGGGATGGAGTGGGTGACAGGTCTGGATGAGAAAACAAGGACAAGAGGCAGCTGAGAGGACTGAGGACTAAAATAGGCTCAGGGAAATCCAGAAATTTTGTAGCCTGGAAGAGAATAAGGAGGCTCTGACGAGGGGGTCAGGGTGGTGCTATTTTTACTCACTTTGGTTGTTAATAGATCCACAAATAGTTGCTGGGTAATCCTACCAGAGTTAAATAAATAATTTGCTCTATTAACCAGAGATTTACATATTGTAATCAAGCAACATTACCTCACTAGATCCTTATAGATAAGCTTTGTTGTTTCCAGATACGGATTAAGCACATCTTCATACTGACAAAGGGCTCCACCAAGGCAAAGATGTTTGAAAAGACAAAACAGGAACTCTTCTCTATCTGGTTGGCTGAATACTTCGTATTTTTCTGAGTCTTCCACTAGCAAAACCTATGTAAGATGATAAAATTCATCTCAATGTAACATAATTTGAGGTTCTAATATTTATGTTTTCAAAAGTTCCAGTTTATATGTTTAAAAGTAATTTTAGACCTATTTTCAGAACCAATCCTGAAGCAATGGAGAAAATGATCTGTGAGACCTGTGCTTATTGTCCCTCCATTCTATCATTTTATCAGGTACAGACAGTGAAAGGAATAAATCTAAACATAAGCCTTCTCTTCTGCTTTCTTTGTTCTAGTTTATATCTTTAGTAATTGTTTCAGTGCTACTGAAATTTTAGAGTTGAGTCACTGTGAATCTCATTTGGAAACAATGGGAGTATAAATAAATGGAGAAACTTCTCCATCCCATAAGGTCCATAGTCTTTGCTTCCATCAAGAAGTTAAACACAAATGGTCATTTTCTAAGCCCTTTCATAGTGTTTGGATTACTATTTTCCTTATGCCCACAGTTACACCATTTTGAACTATTCCGGTAGCTGGAGCCTCATAATCACCTCTTCTGTTCTCCTCTAATAATATCACCTTACACATCACCAAGCTACATGGATTCTTGCTCTCTTGACACCTTGCTACCTCTTTCAGAAAATAGTTTGACTAGGTCTGATGTGGGGGATTTTCTTACACCATTGGGCATTACAGACAATTGCTTAATTTGTTGACTGTAGTGGACATGAACAGGTGATGAATGTATACTACAAAATATATTCCTTTTATTGAATTGCTTATAGCCCATTTACTTGAAAAAAGAATGTGAAATAGCTAATAATAAAATATGGATACAATAAGATAAAAATAATAAAAGACAAAAGAATGTAACCAAGATATAAAGTGGGAAGAGAAAATAAAATCACATAAGAAGCTCTACATGGAGAAAAGCTTTAAAAATTGTGCATGACATTTAACACTACCATACACTTAACACAAACATAAATACACATAAGAAACTCTAGATGGAAAAAAGCTATAAAAATTGTGCATAACACTTAATGCTATCACATAGGTAAAGGAAGGATATATGAGTCATATAACAATCGCTGCCTAGCAGTAAGAAGTACACCGTTTATTAGGAAAATTGATTAAACTTAAAATTTTATTTACCTCAATCTCAAATGAAAATCATTACAAGGTCATTATATAAGAGGCATTAAAAAGCAATAAACTCTATGGTGTTGTCTATATGTAGTTTACTTATAATGACTTGATGAAAGCTGAAGTTATATGTAGTAAAAGGTAAGAGGAAGTGGTCCACAGTTTATTGCTCTCTGTGTGCCACATATAAGACCTGTAACATCTCCTCTCCCTCCCTCCCTCTCTCTCTATAAGGAAATAATGTGATATTAAAACCCAAGTTTGCAGCCACCTAAAGATTTGGCTTAATACAAGGGTGACAAAAGCCCTTAGGGATGAATAGTTTACACATTCCTTACACAAGGACTCATATATTGAATTGACTAGGCTGTGCAATTAAAAAATTATAATTAAAAACATTTTTGGAGTGAATGTTAAAACAATAACATTTTATGTCTGATCTCCCTCTCTATTCACATACAGATCTGTTTAGTTGTGTAGCCCTCAGAGAGGAGATAGGCAATGGTTAATGAGCCCAACTTCTGAGCGGTGGTCAGGAAGGAGGCTATTATCAGAACTTAATTACACAGTGTGCCAACAGAATCTGTGTTGCTACACAATGGGAGGGCCCTTTCTAGTTCAGGCTAAAGCTAAAAGTTATTTATATTTTTTTCAGCCGGAAAGCAACCAAGTTAAAGCCCGCTCTGTTGCCACAGAGCGGCAAAGAACACAAGAGTAAAACATACAGGCAATCAGCAGAAAACACCGAGCCCCCGCCCTTCCTGAATAGAGGTGCTACTCATGGCAACAAATAAGCAGGAGGCAGTTTTGCAGGGTATTCTGGTGAAGAGCAAACTCTCCTTTTATTTTTATTTTTTGGCCACGCCGCATCCTAGTTCCCCAACCAGGAATCGAAGTCGTGCCCCCTGCATTGGAAGCACGGAGTCTCAACCACTGGATAGCCAGGGAAGTCCCACAAATCCTCCTTTTAAAACGTCATTGTTGGGCTTCCCTGGTGGCGCAGTGGTTGAGAGTCCGCCTGCGATGCAGGGAACTCGGGTTCGTGCCCCGGGCCGGGAGGATCCCACATGCCGCGGAGCGGCTGGGCCCGTGAGCCATGGCCGCTGAGCCTGCGCGTTCGGAGCCTGTGCTCCGCAATGGGAGAGGCCACAACAGTGAGAGGCCCGCGTAACGCAAAAAAAAAAAAAAAAAAACGTCATTGCTAGGCTTCCCTGGTAGCGCAGTGGTTGAGGGTCCGCCTCCCGATACAGTGGACAACGGGTTCGTGCCCTGGTCCAGGGAGATCCCACATTCCGCGGAGCGGCTGGGCCCGTGAGCCATGGCCGCTGAGCCTGCGCGTTCGGAGCCTGTGCTCCGCAATGGGAGAGGCCACAACAGTGAGAGGCCCGCGTAACGCAAAAAAAAAAGAAACAAACGTCATTGCTGAGGCTCTCTCTGTAGAAGTGAAGGTGTAGAAGTGAGTCCTTTTAGGTACTGCCCTAGTGAAGATCAATGTATGGACTGGCTGGATGCTCCCTCGTCTCCTACAGACAAGATTCCTGTGTCCAGAACGATATATCAGTAGCCTCCCTATTTCATTTCTATCTGCATTTGTAATACATTAGACTTGTACATCTTCCTTCTCTCTTAATGTATAATAATAATAGTAATTACTAGTAGTTCATGTTATTGAAATCTTACTAAGTGCTGAGTATTCTGTAAAGCACTTTAAATGCATTATGTCACATAATTCTTACATTATTCCTATTTCATATATGAAGAAACTGAAACTTAGAGAGGTTAAGTATGACAGTTATTAAAGTGACAGAGCCTAGATTTGAACCTACATCTATTTGACAGCCCTAATTTTTGACCGCTTTGTAAATACGCTTTCTCATCAATTAAAATAATAATAATAATATTTCATTTTAACAGCATTTCATAAAATGCTTCCTCAACAATTTTAGGAAGAAGGTAGAATGGGCATTTTAATTTCCGTATTGTACAGATAAGATCTTGAGGCTCAAGATATTGAATGACTTGCCTAAGATTATTATCTTGTAAATAATAAATCAGGAATTAGGAAAATAATCCATGTCTTCTGATGCCAAGTTCAGTATGCCTCTCATTAAAACAAAAGTTAACTTAATCAAATGCCTTTTTGATCTCAGCAATGAGATTAAAAGATTATTTCCCTCCAGGGATGTTTTTAAATATTCATTTGATATGTTAAGAGAAAATATTGAAGAAAAATAATCATCAATTAAATAGGCCAGAGTTTCTTGACCTCAGCACTACTGACATTTTGGGCCAGACAACTTTGTTGTAGGGACTGTCCTGTGCATTGCATGATGCTTAGCAGCATCCCTGGCCTCTACCCATTAGATGTCAGTAGAAGCCCACTGAGAACTAATGAAATACACACATAATCAAGTTGATAAGAAAAGTGCCATCCAAGAAGAAACCTACCCGGGTAATGATTATTACTGATCATTATTCATTGATAAGAGGTATTTTATGGGTTTTAGGCAGGCAAAAGTTTTTGACATTAAGCATTTCCTGAAATGAAATTCTATTGTGAAAATTTTAAATTCTGTACTTACTTTTCGTAATTCATCAGAAATAAGGAAGGGATCACAAAAAGAATCTAAACATTTAACAATATGTCCATTCTCTCGTACAATATCTTCATCATATAACGGATTAAAAAATGACATTGAAAGCTGTGTGCAAGGAACGTTTATAGCTTCAATTTTTTTCACTTCAGTTCCTGAATAAAGAGATATAAAAATTAATTTAGTACTCTTAATTATTGCCAAAACAAATATCACTCTGCAGAGATTCTAAGAAGTAATCAAATAAACATATGTTTTGATATATTTAAAAGACACATTCATTTAGGGATTTTATTAAATTCTTATTTTGCAGGTTGTTTATTAATTATTAAAAGTTTATAACAAAATTTCACCATTTCAGGCCTAGATGAAGGATATGTAAATTAGAAAATACTTGAAAATGAAATATTTATTGTGTAGTAGGAGGTTCTTAGATCAGTTTTAATGTATATATCAGAATTGCCTATAAAACATAGAAATTACTTCATATGATTTTGGATTTGTATTATGCTTAATGCTTTATAATTCATATTACAAAAATTTTAATTAACGTAAGTAAGGATGTTTCTAAAGTCACTGAGGGTATTTTGAAAATGTTTCTCTCCATTTAAAAATTTCTCCCTTGTGATCTCACTTATAGTGTTTATTACAAAAAAAATGTTTTCCAAATCAAGGTAAATTTCAAACCAGGCCCTAATCAAGTTATTACAAGTGTTAGAGAAATTTGAAATCATGGTGTTCTGTCTATTTTTCTCTTGTAGCTCTAGTTCTTCCCATTTCCACACCAACACCCCCCACCCCCTATTTATTTCCTGAATGTGTCTTTCAGGAATGGATTTTCTGTTACTAGAGGTTCTATTAAATTGCAAAAAGACATAAAAATTAAGGTGAATACTTTTATTATTGCCTCAGTGAGTCATTCAATCGGTTTCTCTCCTTTATGCACCTAGATACGCACACGCACTCACTCAGATATAAAGGGGTGGAGTTCTCCTTGTTCAAAGTTCTACGACGATTGCAGACTTAGATATGGTGTGTCCTCTCCCCAATATATTTGCTGGATCTCTGACCTGAGAAGCAATTTGAGCTTGAGAAGAGTAATGTTGGTGATTATTTGCACTTCCTCCCTCTGGCTGTCCACCCAGTCTTGCTAGGACCTGTTGCTCTCATTCTGATCCTGAGCTGGGCTAGTGTGGAGGCAAGAAGAATGCCTGGAGCCAAGAACTGTGCATGCCTCAGTTATTGCAAAAGATATGCTGCTAAGAAAAGCTCCTTTTGTTCTAGAAGCAAAATCCTTCGGAAGATTAAAGTAAAAAGAAGACACTAGAAAATGACAGAGTAGGTCTGAGTAATATTGGAAGACCAAAGAAGAGCCGTATAAAGCCAGACAATTTTCAAAGATGGGTTGGTGGCCATAGGATGAGGGACTGACATTGGGCAACATGCCATTTTAATAAATCTACCCTAGGTCTGATTTGGGGAGTGGCAGGAGGGTGTGGATGGTGAGAGAAGGTAACTGAATTTAAACCACTTAATCTGAAACATAGAAACAGAACTTGCTGTGGACTAAATTGTGTCCCTCCAAAATTCATATGTTAAAGCCCTAACCCCCAAAGTGATGGTATTTTGAGATGAAGTCTTTGGGGAAGTAATTAGGGTTAGATGAGGTCATGGGTGGGGTTAGGAGGACCTCAACATATGAATTTTGAAGGGACACAATCCAGTCCACAGCCTTCTGCTCCTGGACCCCCAAATTCATGTCTTTCTCACATGAAAAATACATTGATTCCATCCCAACAGCCCCAAAAGTCTTAACTCATTCCAGCATCAACCCTGAAGTCTAAAGTCCAAAGTCTCATCTAAGTATCATCTAAATCAGATATGGGTGAGAGTTGAGGTACAATTCATCCTGAGGCAAAATTCCTCTCCAGCTAAGAACCTGCAAAACAAGACAAGTTACATGCTTCCAAAATACAGTGGTGAGATAGGCATAGGATAGACATTTACATTCCAAAAGGGAGAAATAGGAAAGAAGATAGGGGTGATGGTCCCAAGCAAGCCTAGAACTTGGCAAGGCAAATTCCATTCGACTTTAAGCCTCAAGAATAATCCTCTTTGGTTCAATGTTCTGCTTTCCATACCTACTGGGGCGGTTCTTCCTCCAAGGAAGTGTGTTGTTGAAACTGAGGGGGTGACCCTGACGATCTCTAAATTGCCTTCTCAGTCCTTCTCTTTTCTTGAAGAATAGCACATGCTTACAGTTGAGTGGCTCCATGGTCTGGCCCTGTAGGATCTAAAAAGTCTGATAGCCTTCATTTTGTCTCATTTTTTTCTGTCCCCTTTAGTTCAAGCTGGCAGTGTCTTTGCTGGTACAATCCCATCTCTATTTCTGGCTTCTGCTGAAATGGCTGATTAAGCCAATGAGTTGCACCCATGATCTCTTTATCAAATGGTTGCTCAAGGACACACTTAGTGTTCTCTTCAGAACAAGCTTTCTCATTTTCTGCAATATGGATACACTGAGAATTTTCCAAATCTTCAACTTCTGGTTCTGTTCCGCTTAACAATTCCTTCTTCAACTCATCTCTCTCTTCCCATATTTTACTATAACCATTCAGGAGGAAACAAGCCACTCCATCAATACTTTGCTTAGAAATCTCCTCAGCAAATACTAATTTTATCACTTACAAGTTCTATTTTCCACAAAAGCACTAGAACACAGTTCAGCCAAGTTCTCTGCCATTTTATAACAAGAACTGCTTTCCTTCCAGTTTCGAATGCCATGTTCCTCATTTCCATCTGAGACCTCACCAGAATCAACCTTAACATCCATATTCTAGCATGCACCTCAAGACTTTTACAGACTATAACCATTACACAATTTCAATGCTACTTCCACATTTTAAGGTATTTTTACAGAAGCACTCCACTTGGTACCAAAATCTGTATTAGTCTGCTTGGGCTGCTATCACAAAATACTGTAGACTGGGTAGTTTAAACAACAGACATTTATTTTTCCACAGTTCTATAGGGTGGGAAGTCTAAAATCAAGATGTCAGCTGATTTAGTTCCTGGTGAGGACTCTCTTCCTGGCTTGCAAACGGCTGCCTTCTAGCTGTGTCCACATGTGACAGACTCTTATAAGAACACTAATACCATCATGAGGGCCTCTCAAGACCTTATCTAAACCTGAAATCTCCCAAAGACCTCATCTCCAAATACTTTCACATCAGGAGTTAAGGCTTCAATATAAGAATTTGGGAGGGGACACAATCTAGTGCATAGCACACACTCTCTGTTATGTAGAAATTTGGTTAAATTATGTCTCCAGCATTTATAAGTTTTACAATGCATCACTAAGATCACACAGAAAGTTAAGAATGTATTGTTTTTCCCCCCTCAATACTAGCATTACAATACACTGGATAGCTCCTTTTTATTTAGCGTCCAAGTCGGTGCTTTTCTGGAAACCCCGTTAATGTGGAAGTGACAGAGGCAAGATGAGTTCTAGAGCCTGGATTTGAATCTCAACTCCACCTGGTCAGCTATGCAAAACTGCACAAGTTACTTAGCTCATGCTTCTGACCCCTCATTTTTGAAATAGGAATATACAATAATACCTCTCTCAGAGTTGTTTTGAGAATTAAAGGAGGTAAATGTGCATAATGCCCTTAGCTGAGCACATAGGAAGCACCCATTACATGTCAGCCAAAGAAGGGCAAAGTATGTGTAATAGAAGGGGGCCGTGGTAGCTGGCTGAGAGGATAAGTCAGCACCAACAATTGGCAACGTAGGCAGTGTAGCCAGTAGTGAAGGAGATTCCATCATCATTCTCTTTAAACCTGGTTCACTTCCTTGAAAAATGTCTTTTCTCTCATTAAACAAAAGCTATTTCTTATGCTTATAAAGGCCCCCAGAGTAAAATTAGAGAGAAGATGGCCAATATATGAGAAAAAGAAGAAGAAAAGCAAATAGGAGGAGATTAAAAACAAGTTAATGGAAGAGTACAAACAATCCACTAGAAACTTCTGTTTCTGAAATGGAGTGCTACCTCTTCTATTTTTCAGAGTACTTCTAATTGGTTCTGTCAAGTACATGTGGAATTTTAGAACCTTTCTTTTTGCAGTGCCTTTTACAAAAATTAGAAAAAAGTCAGTGCTGTATTGTGAAGTATGTACCAAAATGGGGGAAGGTAGAATGCCTATTTCAATGAACGTTATCTTTTGTAAACAAGTTTACTGAAGTTACTGTAAACATGGTTTGTAAACACTATGATACGTGACTCTGATTATTTCCTTTTGAAGATTTGGAAATGGTAAATATATTTGCTTAGGTACTCAGTTTAACTTTGTAAGTAGTCTGAAGATCACACTGTACTAACTTTTTGTTCTATAAATGTTGCAGTGGTCTTTAGCCAAAATCAATAAAATTTGACCTACTAAGTCCAACATCATGAACTGTTTGTAAACTTGTGCTTGACTAATACTTTATGAAAAGTTATTTTTGTGTAAGGCCACTAGAGTTCCATGAAAATACGTCATAAGAATTTACCAAAACAACCCCATCTAATTTAAAATCAACTTACATTTTCTTGAGCACATATTCACATTACCAACCAGATTCTTCTTCTAATTGGAATGATAATTTATTCTGTTAAGAGGGCTCAACCTAAATTTTCAAATACAGTGTTCACGTTTCTGTTTTCAAAATAGTCTTCTGTTAACTCTCTAATTTATTCCTTGACCTGAGAGTTATTTAAGAGATTTGAGTGTTATTAAGTGTTTAAATGTTTGGGTAATTTTCTTTAAAGATTTCTAGCTGTGTTTCAACATACTATGAAAATATTATCTATATGAAGTTCTCCTTTTGAGAATTTAAGACTCTCTCCTCCATGATTTAATATATTATTTTTAAAGACTGTTCCATGGTGGCTGCCAGAAATTCATTCCCCTGACCCAACTGAGATTTTGCCCACGCATCCGCACATCCGTGGAATCTTACCTGACCCTTTCGCACTGGGTAGAATTGACCACTCCCCTCCTTTTGCTCCCATTGCTATGTTAGCACCTTTGATACACTATTGCACATATTTTAAAATATATCAGTGAGTTCCTTGAGTACACGTTTTCTCTTATTCACCTTTATGTTCCCTGCATCTGTCAGAGTCCATGAAAGGTGCACAATAAATACTTTCCAAACAAATGTAAAGAGTGAAAAGTTGCTCTTAAGTGTTAAGCCAGGATAGCAGCAGTGCACTACCAGGAGAAAGATGCAGGGCAGGCCTGGCACAGTTGATAATATTTGACTTTGATGTTGTCGAGCAAATGAGTCATTATTCACAATTTATATTTTAATAATGAAAATTCCTGAGGTAAAATTTTGTTATAATAGTAAAATAGTAATCTGAAGAGATGAAAATAAATTGTGTTTACCTAATGTAATCCACTGTCCAGAAGAATCTGAAAGTAACTTCAAATTGGGAATAACATTTGGATCTTTAAAAAAAGCCTAAAATACAAATTTGAGGGGAACAAGTTAGATATATTATTATAAACAGTAACAAGAATTAACTTCTTAAATAACTATAGTAAAATCTCATTTAATTTAAATTGGGGAAGGATAATTTTAAATTGCTAAAATGTCTTAAGGAATAAATGTTTCATAAAGAAATGAAGTTCTGTTACCTTCAAGTTGGAACAGTATGAACAATACTATTATGTCCAAGTAGATACCTTTGGGACTAATTTAATAAATAGAAAGTAATGATATATAGTGAAAAGTAAGAGGTTATATAATGTTTGAAAATTTTGTTTTCTTTCAACCTTGTTCTCCCAATTAGCTGATGTAAGTAATCACTGCTTCCACTGTCCCCAACTAAATCTAAATGTAATTGTCAATTTAATTCTATTCAAGGGGCACATAGAAAAGTGATAAATTTCACTTTAAAAAATTTTTTTAATATTTCTACACAGCAGGTTCTTATAAGTCATCCATTTTATACACATCAGTGTATACATGTCAGTCCAATTCTCCCAATTCATCACACCACCACCCCAAACCCCCACTGTTTTCCCCCCTTAGGGTCCATACGTTTGTACTCTACATCTGTGTCTCTATTTCTGCCCTGCAAACCAGTTCATCTGTACCATTTTCAAGGTTCCACATATATGTGTTAATACATGATATTTTTCTCTTTCTGACTTACTTCACTCTGTATGACAGTCTCTAGATGCATCCACATCTCTATAAATGACCCAATTTCGTTCCTTTTTACGGCTGAGTAATATTCCATTGTATATATGTACCACATCTTCTTTAGCCATTCGTCTGTCAATGGGCATTGAGGCTGCTTCCATGACCTGGCTATTGTAAATAGTGCTGCAATGAACATTGGGGTGCATGTGTCTTTTTGAATTATGGTTTTCTCTGGGTATATGCCCAGTAGTGGGATTGCTGGGTCATATGGTAATTCTATTTTTAGATTTTTAAGGAACCCTCATACTGTTCTCCATAGTGGCTATATCAATTTACATTCCCACCAACAGTGCAAGAGGTTTCCCTTTTCTCCACACCCTCTCCAGCATTTGTTGTTTGTAGATTTTCTGATGATGCCCATTCTAGATGGTGTGAGGTGAGACCTCATTGTAGTTTTGAGTTGCATTTCTCTAATAATTAATGATGTTGAGCAGCTTTTCATGTGCTTCTTGGTCATCTGTATATCTTCTTTGGAGAAACGTCTATTTAGGTCTTCTGCCCATTTTTGGATTGGGTTGTTTGTTTTTTTAATATTGAGCTGCATGAGCTGTTTCTATATTTTGGAGATTAATCCTTTGTCTGTTGATTCGTTTGCAAATATTTTCTCCCATTCTGAGGGTTGTCTTTTCGTCTTGTTTATGGTGTCCTTTACTGTGCAAAAGCTTTTAAGTTTCATTAGGTCCCATTTGTTTATTTTTGTTTTTATTTCCATTACTATAGGAGGTGGATCAAAAAAGATCTTGCTGTGATTTATGTCAAAGTGTGTTCTTCCCATGTTTTCCTATAAGAGTTTTGTAGTGTCCAGTCTTACATCTAGGTCTGTAATGCATTTTGAGTTTATTTTTGTGTATGGTGTTAGGGAGTATTCTAATTTCATTCTTTTACATGTAGCTGTCCAGTTTTCCCAGCACCACTTAAGTAAGTAATCACTGCTTCTACTCTCCCCAAGTAAATCTAAATCTAAATGTAATTGTCAATTTAATTCTATCCAAGGGGCACATAGAAAAGTGATAAATTTCACTTCTTAAAAAAATGAAAACTTTCTGTATGGCAAAAGAAAGAAAAGTAGCCAAGAGTTTTATTTCCAGGCACCAGCAGTTGACTCTGGCTGTAAAGATCTGAAGAGAAACTTATTAAAAGTATCTTAGGCAGTCTACTGCCTAATTATCAGGAGATGTAGAGAATCAGGTTAAGTGGGTTAAGTGTTGGGCCCTCAGAATAACACAAAATCATATGTAGAACTGCCCTGATGAGGAAACAGTCATCCTTGCTATAGTCCCATCAAGCACTAAAAAGAGGTACCATGATCCTTTCCTCACCAAGGCTACTGCTGTTGCAGGACTGTCCTAACTGAAAGCTGGATGCCTTTGCCACCACCTTTGCCATAAAAATTCAGGATTCTGTGTGTACCTCTTTCCTTAAGTTGCTCACTTTTCAAAAACTGGTTTTGCACTGATAAATCTGGTTGGTAGCCCTAGATCCCAGGTTTGTGCTCTGAGTGCAAAAGGGGCAAGTATTACACAGTGAAGTAAACCATCAACAAAATGAAAAGGCAACCTACTGAACAGGGAAAATATTTGCAAATTATATATCTGATAAGGGGTTAATATCCAAAGTACATAAGGAACTCATACAGCTCAATAACAACAACAACAAAACTCCTAAAAATCTGTTTAAAAAATGGGCAGAGAATCTGAATAGACATTTTTCCAAAGAAGACAGACAGATGGTCAACAGGCACATGAAAAGATGCTCAACATTAATCATCAGGGAAATGCAAATCAAAACCACAATGAGGTATCACTTCACACCTGTTAGAATAGCTATCAACAAAAAGACAAGAAATAACAAGTGTTAGCAAGGATGTGAAGAAAAGGGAACCCTCATGTACTGTTGGTGGGAATGTGAATTTGTGCAGCTACTATGGAAAACAGTATGGAGGTTCCTCAAAAAATAAAAAAATAGAACTACCATATTATCCAGCAACTCCAATTCTGAGTATTTATCCAAAGAATACAAAACTCTAATTCAAAAAGCTATAGGGACTTCCCTGGCGGTCTAGTGGTTAAGACTTCACCTTCCAATGCAGAGGGTGTGGGTTCGATCCCTGGTCGGGGAACTAAGATACCACATGCCTCAGGGCCAAAAAACCAAAACATAAAACAGAAGCAATATGGTAACAAATTCAATAAAGACTTTAAAAATGGTCCACATCAAAAAAGCTATATGCATCCCTATTTCATTGCAGCATTATTTACAATAGCCAAGATATGGAAACAACCTAAATGACCTAAATGTCCATAGGTGAATGAATGGATAAAGAAGTTGTGGTGTACACACACACATACACACACACACTGGAATACTACTCAGTCATAAAAAGGAATGAAAACTTGCCATTTGCAACAACATAGATGGACCTTGAGGGTATTATGTTAAATGAAATGTCAGATAGAGAAAGACAAATACTCCATCATTTCACTTATATGTAGAATCTAAAAAAACAGAACCAAACCAAACAAACAGATTCAGAAAGCACACTTGTTGTTGCCAGAGAGAAGGGCTGGGAGGTGAATGAAACGGGTGAAGGGGTTGAAGAGGTACAAACTTCCAGTTACAAAATAAGTTATAGGTATGTAATGGATAGCATGGTGACTATAATTAATAATACTGTACTGCATATATATATATAAATATATATATATATTTTTTTGTGGTATGCGGGCCTCTCACTGTTGTGGCCTCTCCCATTGTGGAGCACAGGCTCCAGATGCGCAGGCTCAGCGGCCATGGCTCACGGGCCCAGCCACTATGTGGCGTGTGGGATCTTCCCAGACCGGGGCACGAACCCGTGTCCCCTGCATCGGCAGGCGGACTCTCAACCACTGCGCCACCAGGAAAGCCCTGTACTGCATATTTGAAAATTGCTAAGAGAATAAAATTTAAAAGTTCTCATCACAAGAAATTTTGTAACTCTGTATGGTGACAGATGATAACTAGACTTACTGTGGTGATCATTTCGCAGTACATACTAATATCAAATCATTATGTTGTATACCTGAAACTAATATAATATCATGTCAATTATATCTAAAAACAGGCAAGTGTTTTGGATTCCACTTCGGACTTCCTAAAAAATGAAAGGTGGAAATCACTCCAAATCACATGTATGTTCAAGAAGAGTTGGGCAGTCAGAAAACATAATGATGTCCATGATGAGTAGTAAAGAAAAAAAAAACAATAGACTGGGAGGAAATACTTGCAACAAATATGATTTAAAAGGTGGGGGAGGGGGCTTCCCTGGTGGCGCAGTGGTTAAGAATCCACCTGCCAATGCAGGGGTCACGGGTTCAAACCCTGGTCCGGGAAGATCCCACATGCAGTGAAGCAACTCAGCCCGTGCGCCACAACTACTGAGCCTGCGCTCTAGAGCCCGCGAGCCACAACTACTGAGCCCACGTGCCACAACTACTGAAGCCTGCGTGCCTAGAGCCCATGCTTTGCAACAAGAGAAACCACTGCAATGAGAAGACAGCGCGCCACAACAAAGAATAGCTCCTGCTTGCCACAACTAGAGAAAGCCCGTGCAGTAATGAAGACCCAACGCAGCCAAAAATAAATTAAAAAAAAAAAAAAAGGGGGGGGAGGATGACATCAATGGCTTAAAAAAAGCCCAATATTTATAAGAAAAACTGACAGGCTGATTTAAACATAGCCAAAGGCTACAAAAAGTCATGTAAAAATTACAAATAGCCAATAAACTTATGAAAAGATGCTCAACTTCAAGAGCAGTGAGAGAAATGAAAATAAAAACCAGAAGATATCATTTTTACTCATTATATTGGCAAGATTTTAAAAGACTAGTAACAGACTTCCCTGGTGGTCAAGTGGTTAAGACTCTGTGCTTCCACTGCAGGGGACACGGGTTTGATCCCCGGTTGGGGAACTAAGATCCCACATGCTGCACAGTGCGGCCAAAGATAAAAAAAATAAAAAGAGTTTTGGTCAGAGTACCAGAAGATACGCACTCTTACATACTGCTGGTGGAAGTGTGAATTTTTACCACCTTTGGGGAAGTATTGGTTACTATTTTGAACTTTAAAAACATGTATAGCTTATGAGCCAAGAAATTCCTCTTTTATGTATGTGTCATATAAAAATGAAACCACCAATAGATAAGATTTATGTGCAAGGAATTTTTTTTTTTTTTTTGCAGTACGTGGGCCTCTCACTGCTGTGGCCTCTCCCGTTGCGGAGCACAGGCTCCAGACGTGCAGGCTCAGTGGCCACGGCTCACGGGCCCAGCCGCTCCGCGGCACGTGGGATCCTCCCGGACCGGGGCACGAACCCGCGTCCCCTGCATCGGCAGGCGGACTCTCCACCACTGCGCCACCAGGGAAGCCCAAGGAATTTTTTTAATAGTATTGTTTGTGGTGTCAAAACCTGGAAACTTCAGTGCCCATCAGTAGAATGACTGAATAAAATGGCTGAATAATAATAAAATAAAAGTGGTTGAACACAGTATATCTATGCTAGATGGTATGCAGTTATTGAAAAGAAAGTATTAGAATAGAATGTAAGCTCCATATCCTTTTTTCCTTATTCACTGCTATATCCCCAGGGCCTGGCATTTAGCAGTTACTCCATAAACGTTTACTGTACTGAATTTGAAGGAAAGCCGTAAGTATTTTGAGTAAAAAGAGTAGTTTAAAAGTAATATGTTTGAAAAAACAAAACAAAATAAAACCTCTATTTATATGAACATAAACAAAAGTAAGGAAGTATATATACCAAACATTAACAAGTCACCTAAGAAGTGGTGGTTGTGTAGGCTTGTGGGAAGAGAGGGGTTGAGAGGGTTGGATTTGATAAAGATTGTTGACTCTTTGTTCTTTGTTGTTTAGATTGCTGCAGTAAATATTTATCTTATTCTGACACTCCCTTTAAGCTGTCACTCTCTTTTCCTAAATAGCTTTTTGAAAGAGGAGTCTATCTTGTTTCACTTCTCTGTCTACCAGTTATTCTTCTGTATCTGGCTCTTGCTCCCATCACTCAATTGAAAGTACACTTGACATCACAATTCCAAAAATCAAATGGACGCAGTCCCTGCTCTCATAGAGTTTACAGACTAAAAGGGAAGATATTAAGTAACACGCTATGAGTGTTATGAAGAAATGCAGGGTGCTATAATGCAAGTACGTAATAGGTAGATCTACTCTACTGGTTTTGGGAAGAAAGGTTAATGCAGAAAGAACATTTAGGTTTAGATCTAAAAGGTGAGTAGGAGTCAGCTGGGCAAAAGGTATACTGGTAAATTCTTAACAAATTCTTAAATACCCTTTCCTCCCTGCCAAAAGCCCTGATTTGTAGCACTTGCTGATTTCCAGGGTGGATTTCAAGTTGCCAAAAGCTTAACCACCAGCAAAGCTTCCTGAAAATTTAGCAGTTAGGCTGTCCTGAGCTGGTTCCAGCATGACACTGGCAAGACTATTTTTCAAGATGAAGAAAATGTCAAGTCTGTAAGGGGAGAATGGAAGGGGGACTTCCCACTGAAGACAAGTAATGAGGTTCAGTGTGACCAGAGTTGATGGTCTGATGGTCTGATAAGGTTGGGGAGTTAAATAGGACCTTGTAGGTCAAGTCAAAATTTTTTATCTTAATCTAATATTGATCTAGATTGATCAGTATTTTGAGCTTAAGGGCAGTTGGAAGACCCTGAAGAGATGTAAACAGAGGAAAGATGTGATTAGAGTCATATTTTTAAAAGCTCTTTCCTGCTGCAGTGTAGAGATTAATTGAGGGGCTGTAAAGAGACTGATTAGGAGGGATGGTACTACTGTAATCCAGAAAGGTCTGATGTTCCCATGAGAATGCTATCATGTCAAAATGATAGCAAGTGGGAGGCAGAGAAGTGGATGGATTCAATGAATATTTAGAAGAAGGGACAAAGGGAGAAGGAGGAATCAAAGATGACTCTTAGAATTTTTGCATGAATAATAAGGCAGAATGAACGTTGTTTAATGAGAGGCAAAAGTGGAGAGGACCAGGTATGTGGGTGAAAATTAGTACATTCAACAAATATTTGTGAATGTCTACATTATGCCAAGCAAGACGAAGTCTCTGTTCTCATGTCTCCACATTCTAATGGTGGAGGTTAAAGGTAAACAATTTACAGGTATCATATATGCCCAATTACAAAAGTCTTCCCCCAAATTATTCTTCAGAAAAAAGGGAAGTTGCCGTATAACTTTAAAAAGTCAAATAAAGAGTGCTTGTGCAATTATTTTAATTTATATAATACACATCTTGAAAAGATACACATATGCTGGAATTAACCTCAATTAATACTCGTTCTGAATGCTTTTTAGAGGTCTTCTGAAGAATCAGCAAAAGGGGGAATTTAATTCAGGTTTAGTAATTATCCCTGGGGGGTATCTACTTACAATTACATTTTAAATGTCATAATGAAAGGAAGTAGGTTAAGTGGCCTGCAGTGAATTGGTCTGGAGCCAATGGAAATAAGTCTTCAGAAAGGCCCCTCAAAGCAACAGTTGTTATTGAAATCACAATTATATACCTGAAGAATAAATTTTTTTAAAGAAAACAAAAAACCCTGCCCTAATGTGTACAAATGGTATTTTGCGTTATAGAATTTCCAGTGAGACATTAGAAGGGATTCTCTGAATCTCAGATAGCTTTAGGAAAGCTGATATCCTTTGGAAAAATATTTGATTCACAAACTAGTTCCAGTGATAACAAAGATACTGATGTCAAATGCATGTGAAGATTTGCATAAACTTGTTTCATAAAATGTGAGTAGAAACATATTTCTAAACTAATATTTTATATAACACAGTTTAAATGTATGTTTATTATATGTCACAAATATGAAATATAAGTAGATGTTTGACTTTATCATCTATCTGGCAGACTGCTGATTTCTGATCCAATATCAAATCTCTCCTTCTTCCTTAAGGAATCCCAATTTTATTTGGGACAGCAATGTGCTCAGCTAAACATTTGCAGTTCCTAGCAGTCTCTGTGGTATGTGGTCCTGAGATGTAAGCAGAGTCTGGTCATGAGATATAATGTGTTGTGTGGATCTTCAGAAAACTGTAAATTAAGGAGGTCCCTTGCAGGACATATGGAAGATTCCTGTCATTATCCCTAGTCCATGGTGAGGATGCCAACACTATATACTAAGCCCAGAGCTTTCTCTTGAGACTCAAAGTGAGATAATATATTGAACTATCTAGGATATTTCCACTTGTATGCACCTCAAATTTAGCATGCCTGAAACTGAATTCATTTTCATTATATACTCTTTTCCACTTTCTGTGTATTTAAATTGGCCACTCTAATCAACCAAATCAAAAAGTTGGTCATCCTACATGTTGCCCTTTGCCTAACTCTCAATTATCTTATCAGTCCTTGAGTACTACGTTTCTCACAAACGTCTCTCCAGGCTATCCCGGTTCCCCTGTCTTAATTCAGGGTATCACCATATACTGTCGGGAGGATAACAGTTTCCAATTTGTTCTCACTGCTTCCAGACTCAGTCCTAACAATCTACCTTCCATACTTCTGCCAGGTGATCTCAGTACTTTAAATATTACTGTCTTGCTGAAAACCTTTCAGCAACTCCTCAGCAGCTAGATAAAGTCTAAACTCCTTTGTATGGCACATAAAGTCTTATACAATATCGTCCCACCCATCTGTCTAAGATAATCCCACTTTGTCTACCTGACAAACTCCTACTCATCTTTCAGGCCCTAGCTCAAGTGCCCTGTCTTTTGGAAACCCTCCTTTAACCACCTCAGTCAAAAATGACCACTTTCTCTTTTGTGCCACTACAGTACCTTGTGCATGTTATGTTTTATATCACTTCTCATTCTGCAATGCAATTTTTGGTCTGTTTCCTTCTCTTTAACTGTGTATTGTTCATCTGTACAGACTTAGGAACTAAAGAAATATTTGCTGGATGAATATTTCCTTCCTTCCTTCCATCCACTTACTACCTCACAAGTAAACTTTTGGAATGTAATTCGTTTTTAAGTTGAAAGGGAAAATTCATAATCTGGAATCCTAGTTTAAGCAGTACCCTTTGTTCAGTTATAGTTTTTGTAGTATAAATGACATGGAAGTTGGAGTCAAAGGCCTGGGTTTTGCCATTTGCTGGGCAAGCTTGCACAAATTATTTAACCATTCTGAGCTTCAGTTTCCTCAGCTGTAAAACGGGGGTCAAAACACCAAATTTACCAGATTGTTGTAAAGATTAGTGATAAATGGATAAAAAGTGCTGAAAGCTAAATCTGGCACACAGGAGTCACTACTGCTTTGGGAAAACACTTTGTAAAGTAGTATACAAATGTTAATAACAATAACAGCACTTATTATGAGCCAGGCATTTTGCTAAATATTTTATATGATTCATTGAATCTTCATAATAATCCCATCAGATATTCAGTATTTTCATTTTCAAAAAGACAAGCACTGTGATCATTTTGCAGAAAAGTAAACAGAGGCTGAAGAAGGTTAAGTAACTTGCCCAATGTCATAGAGCCAGCAAGTGGCAAGAGTTGGAATTTGAACAGAGACAGCTAACTTGAGGCCAAATGAGTGGGGGATCCAGGTTTTGTAGGGCTCTAAGCATAAATGATTTTAGGGACTCTAAGAATACAAAACATCTACTTTTGAAAAACTCCAAAAACATGTGAACATACTGCTGGAGTATCTCTGAGTTCCTTGGAAGGGGATTCTCTAAGTGAGGAGCTTTAGCTAGTGAGGGGCCCTGAAGATTCATTAGCTTCAAGGTAAATCTCCTTCTGGGCCATGCTCTTAGCCACAGTGTTTTATTTCCTCCAAATTAGTTACATGAGTAAAAATAATGATTGTATGAATACAGTTCTTTAAATTGAAATATGGGAATAATACTGTCTACCTCACAGGAAAAAATTAGGATAAATAAACATGAAGATATTGAAAATTAGTTTGAAAAAAATTGCCTGCTATTATGGAAATTTGTTGTGCTTTATGGATGAATTTTGATGTTGTTGAAGAACTTTGTGTCTATTAAAACCCAAATTAATTCTACACCCTTCTCTATGAAATTTTTCTGACACCAATGACCCTCCAATTGAGTGATCTTTTGTTTTCCTTGTGCCTAGGGCACCTTATATATCCTCCAGTATAGAAATTATTTTGTCTTGTAGAGAGTTCTTTACATTTCTAGCTTCCAAAACTGTACACATCACTTACAAGCTGGGATCAGGTCTCTTCATCTTTTTAATACCTCCCAGCAGGGATACAGTAAGTATCCAACAAATATTTATTGAGTAAATGGCTTATATTAAAAATTGTACAGCACTCTAAAATTCAGCAAATTAAAATCCTGATCATCTCCTTTTAAAAAAATATTAATTTGAGAGCCAGTACTGGCATAAATGAAAAATACTAAAAACTATACAAATCTTACCATGAATATTTGACAAATGTCACTAATGCCATCATCAGTGGCATATTATATTAACATTATAACACTAACTTAGGTAAAGGGAAATAGACATTTAACCAATTTACCCTCTGTTCAGGGTTGAAGAGTATTCCACCCTTAATCCTCTACCCAAAATTCATGTCCTTCTTGGAACCTCAGAAAGTGACCTTAGTTGGAAACAGGGTTGTTGCAGATAAAATTAGTTAAAATGAGGTTATACTGGAGTAGGGTGGGCTCTTAATTCGAAATGACTGGTGTTGTTATAAAAAGAGAAGAGACACAGTCATGGACACATGATGAGAGAGCGCTACGTGACTTTGACAGAGGTAGAGATTCAAGTTCTGCAGCTGCAAGCCAAGGAGTGCCAAGGACTGCTGGCAACCATGAGAAGCTAGGAAGAGGTAAGGAAGGATTTGTCCCTATAGATTTCAGAGAGAGCATAACCCTGCTGACACCCTGATTTTGGACTTCTAGCCTCCAAAACTGTAAGACAATACATTTCTGTTGTTTTAAGCCACCCAATTTGTGGTACTTTGCTACAGTAGCCCTGGGAAACTAATTTCCCTCACAGTAAATATTTTGGTTTCTTAACTAGGCTAATATTTTCTTCACTGCACTATCATTCTGTATGAGATGATCTGATTTTTTTATTTGTTGGCAGTCTTGCCACGGGTCTGTAAGATCCTTGAAAGCCAGGCTCCTGTCTGTCTTGTTCCTTCTAGCAACCCCACCACTTGACAGAATTCCTAGCACATGGTAGCTCTCAGGAAGTGTTTGTGAATGAGTAAATAAACTATGCCAACTATGCTACAGTCAATGCCTGAAGGGCATGAATGGCCAAAATAATATCACAAACCATAACAGTATTTTCCATTTAATTGAGGATTAAAAAACTTCAGGATTTTAAATAACGTGAATGAAATTTAACAAACACACCAGAATTTGCACCTTCAAATGAGTTTTTCCCTTTTCAAAGCAGCTACCTCTACCAGCTAAAGACTTATTCCAATAACTCTGCCACTGCTTAAGACTTTTTCTGGAATTCTTCATTGGAACTGCTAATAGAGCCTGTACTCACAGGGTAGACTTGATTTCGAGAAACAACCAGAAGTACTTTGAAGCTAACCCTAGTAAATAAAGCTGGTGATAAAGCTGGATAATATTAGGTGTACCTACTAAAAGAGAGACCCAGTTTTCTAGCGAGAGATTGACTTTTCAAAATAGAAAAGTTCTATATGGCAGGATACTGAACATGAGCTAATCTATGGTGATACGAAATATAAAAGTTCCTCTTAAAACTGATCATTTGAACCTTTTTATTATTCTCAAACTCCAAGAAAACGACGTCACTAAGTAATGGCGTCTTCACAAGAATTTATGCCGAAGTGGGAAAAAACGTAAAATCAGCAGTGGTCCAAGGACTCTCCAACCCCCATACCAACCATAACGAAATCATCCTTCCGATAAACCTGAAACGTCTGGTCAAACCCGAACGCCTGCGCCTTGATTCTACCCAACATGGACCTGGGGCAGAGAAGAGAAAGGCAGTCAACTTGGGGTAGCATCCTCTGTGGGGAGCACATTCAGCCCGTCCCACGCACGAAGTCCGCCCCTCGCCCCTGTTACTGCTGCCTCCCGGTTTCACTCAGGAAGGGGCCGCCTCGCCGCCCGACCCGCGTCTCCGCAGGCGCGAAGACCGAGGGGTTCTTCTCTTCCTGACCCTCGGCCTCTCACCACTGGCGGAGCCGGCTGGTGGTCTCCGGCGTGCTCAGAAACTTGAAGGTTTTCTGAGGCAGGAATCTGAAGTAGTAGCCGCCCAAAGGCCCCAGCTCCCCAGCCGCCATCTCTGTATTGGCTGCGCGGAGCGACGGTCGTTTCCATAGCAACGCGGGGCGGTTTCCATAGCAACGCGGCGGCCGTCGGGTGGGCCCAACGCTTCGGGGGCGGGGCCAGAGTGGGGAGGGGCCACGGGTCTACCTAGGCCGAGGAGACCCGCCTCCCGGCCCGGCTGCAGCTAGCGGAGGAAGAATCCCGCTTGGGGTTTCGGGGCGCCGCTACCGCAGCTTCTCCCTCAATTACCGTCACTTTCGCTCCTTCACGCCGTGTTAGCGGTGCTGGAAACTAGGGGTCGGGGGCGGAGAAAAATTGCCAGTACATATTTGTTGAAATTAACTCGATAATAATTACGCCGCGTGGGTTAATTTCTTAGTCTCAAACGATGTACTCTTAGGTTTATAGCTAAGTTTAGTGACTCAAACATTTATGAATAAAAAGTTATTCTGAATTAATTAGGTTAATTAATTAGGTTTAACTATCATGACTACTTGGGAAACTATTCTTTTACCATCCGGCTTTTTTTTTTTTTCTTCAAAAGTTACATCTGAAGGCTAAAGTAATTTTCCATATACACTACAGTACAACGTGCTGTTTAATAGAAACACATATTTCTTATTTCCTATTGAAAATGACCTTTCGTATCTATAGTTTTGTTGTCGTTTTGTTTCGTCTAATAGCTGTGTATCTGAGCTTCAGAAGGGGGAGAGAGGGATGTCGTTCTTTTCCACCTCCTTGCTAACTCCCTTTCCTTTTCCCCTAGTCCTCCAAAAACTGATCTTGATTATTCCATATTCAGCCAACAGCAGTAGGAGAAAGAGGGAGGGAAACGCACACACACAGAATATTCGTTTTCGTTGTTGATTTTAGTTTTTCATCAAGCCTTGGTCTTCTAAGTAGATTTAGTCCTTTTATGTTATGGACATGGTTGGGTTTAAGCTTACCATCTTGTTTGTTGTTTTCTAATTCTGTTCTTTTTTCCTTTAATCCAAAAGTAGGCACGAAAGAAGGAATAATAGAGTATTTTTATTATTCCATTTTTCTCCTTTTTAGCTTTTTAGTTATACATTTTAGTATAATTTTTATTGGTTACTCAAGATAAAATATGACTCCTTGATTTATTACATAGCACCTTAACCCATCACTTACACTATGTTTCAAACAAGAACCATTCAACAGGTAAAATCTATTTATTCACTTTTCACCTTTCGGGTTTTTTTGGTCAATATTTTACTTCTACACAGGTCCAAAATACATTATTTTGTTACTGTTATTTTAAACAGCCAGTAATATTTCATATTTGCTAGTATATTTACCCTTTACATTTTTCTTATTCCTTCCAGCAGTTCTGAATTTATAATCTGGGATTATTTTCATTGAGTTTGAAAATCTTCTGTTGGTATTTCCTATAATTCAGGTCTTCTGATGAGCAAGTTTCTCAGAGTTTGTTGTCTGAAAATGTCCTTATCGTCATTTTTAAATGATATCTTACAACAGACTGAACAGAATTGTAAGTTGACAACTTTTTTCCAGCACTTTAAAAATGTATTCTGTTGTCTTCTGGATTCCAAATTTTTGTTGAAAGGTCAAACATTAGTTTTAGTGTTGCTCCGTTCAAAGTCATATGTCTTTTTTTCCTCTTCCTGCTTAAAATTTTTTTCTTTGCCTTTGGTTTCAGTAGTTTGGCAATCCTCTTCCATCTGTCGTGTGTGTGTGTGTATTCTTGTGTATGTGTGCTTTTGTGTGTGTCTTCTGTTTTCATTCTGTTTGGAATTTGCTGAGCTTCTTGAATTTTTTCACTGATGCCTTTTAACCAGTTTTTAAAAACTCAGCTATTATCTCTTCAAATATTTCTTCCACTTTGTTCTCACTCTTCTCTTTTTCTTGGACTCCAATTACATGTATATTAGAACTTTTAACTATTTCCCATATTTCTCTGTTATATCTTTTTCAATTCTTTGTTTCTTCTTGTGCTTCATCTTTTCCATTCTTTATTGACCTGACTTTGAATTCACTAATCTTTTCTGCTTAACTCTTAATTTCAGATATTTTATTTTTTAGTTCTTGAATGTCCATCTTAATCTTGTTTAATATATTCTATTTAAATCTCCATTTTTTCATTCATTTAGTATACATTTTTCTTTATTTAACAGGTTAAAGTTATTTTTAAATCTTTGAGTGCTTCAATAGGAGAATTATTTTTGGATCTGCTTCTTTTCCCTGTTTATTTCTTGATTATAAATCATGTTTCTCTGTCTTCTCACACATTTAACAACTTTTTGTTTTAGGTACAACATTGTGTGTTTGAAAAGTGTAAGAGATTCAGAAGACATTATCTTCCACTGGAAAGTATCCACTATTTGAAGGTGAATAGCCGACAACTTTAATACAATCAGGGATTCAATGGGTCAAGGCTGAGTTTTAGTTTTAGTAAGACTGAACCGCATTCCATCTCTTTTCTCCTATAACTTGAGCAGGCCTGACTGAAAATCTAACAGATCTCTATCTTCTTGGCCCCCAAAGATGAGAAAATTCAGGTTTTCCTTTCAGAGGTGTTGAGCTTGCTCTTTAGCTTCCCACATCCTACAGCATTGAAATCTAGCAAATGTCTTAATGGGGGGACTGAATGTGTGTTTGAGGCAGGCCCCATCCTTCCAGTAGGACTTTGTTTTCTAAGCACCATGACATTATGGAAGATCTCACTCTGTGCTTTAGAGGCCTTTGTAGAGCAACTCAGCATCCTACACGTAGTACCCAAACTCAGCAAATTTTCTTTGGAAGTGTAGCCATGTTTGACCCTTCAGACTTCCTTGCATGACCACCAAAAGTCATTCAATCTTTACTTTGCATATCAGCCAGTAAATGAGACTATTGAAAGAAAGGTCTTGTAAACATCAGCTCATCTTGGAAGGATTTTCTGAGGGAAGTATTAGAATGCAGATTCTTTGATTTCAGAGATTGAGATTGAGAGATTTCAGAGACCAAAGATTGAGATTCCACAGGTCTTGGATGGTGCCTAGGAACTTGTATTTTTAATATGCTCTTTAGATGAATTCGATGCAGGTTTTCTACACTATTCATTGAGAAAAACTTTCCCACACTTTCTTTACAATTTATCTTAAATCCCATCTCATGAAGAAATTTATTCCAATACATCTGTCTGACTTTGTATACATTTAGTTTTTGCTAGACAATCAAATATTTGGTCATATACTATACTGTACTTTTATTTTTCTGATTTTTTGTGAACATCTTTCCAAATAGATTACATACTGTTCAACATGGGGGAATTTGCTTGACATTTTATAAAAACATTTTCCACATGACCTAAGCACATAGTATTTGTTTAGTTAATTTTTTCTAGGTTTTTCTGGTTTTATTGTGGTATAACCAACATACAATAAACTGCACATATTTAAAGTGTACAATGTCATGAGATTTGCTATATGTGATATGTGTGGGGTTTTTTTTCTTATTAGTCATAAATTTTATACACATCAGTGTATACATGTCAATCCCAATCGCCCAATTCATCACACCACCAACCCCACCCCCAACCGCTTTCCCCCCTTGGTGTCCATACGTTTGTTTTCTACATCTGTGTCTCAATTTCTGCCTTGCAAACTGGTTCATCTGTACCATTTTTCTAGGTTCCACATATATGCATTAATATACGAGATTTGTTTTTCTCTTTCTGACTTACTTCACTCTGTATGACAGTCTCTAGGTCCATCCACATCTCTACAAATGACCCAATGTCGTTCCTTTTTATGGCTGAGTAATATTCCATTGTATATATGTACAACATCTTCTTTATCCATTCATCTGTCGATGGGCATTTAGGTTGCTTCCATGACCTGGCTATTGTAAATATTACTACAATGAACATTGGGTGCATGTGTCATTTTGAATTATGGTTTTCTCTGGGTATATGCCCAGTAGTGGGATTGCTGGGTCATATGTTAATTCTATTTTTAGTTTTTTAAGGAACCTCTATAATGTTCCTTAAATTAAAAAAAAAAATCCCGCATTAAAAATAAAGATATAATTATACTTATTTTGGACTTAGGATGCTAATTTAAATTAGGAATTTTTTGCTTATGTTTTGCATTACTCAAAAGTAATCATTTTTATTGTGTTGTTGATGAAATTCATCCTCTTTTTTTCAACCCTATAATCAGTGATTATACTTTGACTATATAGTCTTAAGTTCAATATTTACTTGGAAATTGATAGTTTTCTAGTTGTTATTTGTCACTTAAATATGCATGATTGGTATATGTTCTATACAACCTTTATTAATTCGGTCCTGACAATAGTTTTTTATTTTTATCTCCCAATTATCTTTAAGTTTTTCTTTTTTTAAAAAAATTGCATAAGTAACACATGTTTAACACAGGAAAGAAACAAGTAAGCAAAAAGAATAAAAATACCCATAATCTCAGAACTATGATTTTTCAACTTCTTGGAGCAAAGAAGAACATTTTCCATAGGGAGATTTTCCAGAAAAAAGATGTTTTCAGTCTAACTTTCATTGACTCACACTTTAAGGAGTCTTGGCCGGACAAGTATATGTGGAAAAAAACCCTCCCACATTTACAAAACAGTTCTCATATTGTGTTTAATTTTATGTATGTTTATGTTGTTTTTAATCTTTGTTTTTATGGTCAGTTTCAGTATTTTCACAGTACAGTATTGTTATTGATCAGGGTCCTTGGACTCTTTTATTAAAATATTTATTTTTTTATTTTTGGCTGTGTTGGGTCTTTGCTGCTGCGCGCGGACTTCCTCTAGTTGTGGCGAGCGGGAGCTACTCTTCCTTGCGGTGCGCGGGCTTCTCATTGCGGTGGCTTCTCTTGTTGCGGAGCACAGGCTCTAGGGCATGTGTGGGCTTCAGTAGTTGTGGTGCGTGGGCTGTAGAGCGCAGGCTCAGTAGTTGTGGTGCACGGGCTTAGTTTCTCCGCGGCATGTGGGATCTTCCTGGACTAGGGCTTGAACCCGTGCCCCTTACATTGGCAGGCAGATTCTTAAACACTGCACCACCAGGGAAGCCCCCTTGGACTCTTTAATCAAAAGAAATTGGTAAGAGGCCAGATGAGGAATTCAGACAAGGCTTTACTGGGATTCGTGCTGCAGCAACGAGGGAGCATAAACAAGTAACAGGTTCCCTTGCTCACCCCCTGAGGGGCTGCTAGCTGATCCCTTAAAAGGGGTGAGGGTGGGGGTCGATTGGTGGATTGGGCTGGAAGGGTGGCTTAGATGGTCTGCATACCCCCTTGGTGGTGCTGTGTGCAGGGATGATGTGCAGTACCGTGCTATTGCTCCCTGCACCTCAGAAGTGGCATGTGGTTTTTGGCCTCTTTGTATCTTGCTGTTCATAATTTGTCACAACAGGGAATGGGTGCAGTTACAGTTTCTTTATATTCTATTGCTCTAGGAGATGCATGTCCACATGCAAGCACTGCAGCAAACGGCCCCAGGCCCCAGGTCCCAGCCTGTCTCAGTACAGCTATGTTTAACAGCATGGACAGTGAAGTCAGATCAGAAATCCAACTCTAGCTCTAGTGTCTAGGTTTCCTCATCTGTAAATAGAACATAATTTTTTTTTTTTTACTTTATAGGGTTATCATAAAGATTAAATTAGTTAAGTTGTGTGAAGTGCTTATCACAATGATTGACACTTAAAATTCTAATGTATGGTAGTTCTTAATATTAATGGCTATTTTCATGTGGGCTTCTAGGAACAGAATCTCAATATATAGTTTGTGTATACAGGAAATAAGGTTTGACTTGACATATTTTAATTTATGGCTCTCTCCTAGAGACTCGCTGAGTTAGAAATTATCGTTTTCTCTCCTTTAGCTTCTTCTAGTTTTTCATCACCTAATTGCTATGAATCTCAATTTTACATCCTTAAAATATGGATTTTGCCTCATTGGATTGTAAGTTGTTGCTACAAGATGAAGGTGTTAATTATTACTACTGGCTCCCATTCGCTTCATTTAACTGTAAAAGTTTACCAAGTGATACATTACCGTTGTTCTAATGTTTGGTCATTAACTGTTATTATTCTTTCATGTTTTACATTCCTTTCATTTGGCTAGTTGGCACCCTGCATGTCGCTAGGCACTGTGGGAATTCCAAAATGTATAAAATATCGATCCTGCCTTCAAAGCCCTTACAAATTATTTGGAAATTATTGAACAATACTTGTCATCTTGCTATTTCATGTCTTTAAACTCTACTTGCTTCCTCTCATCCTTCTAAAATTCAATCTAATCTTATTGACCATTTAATTGCTCTCTAGTCACTGTTTAAAGTTGCCAAACTACCAGCTTTTATCTGATAATTTACAATACACATATATTTTACCTAAAGTAAGTCTGACTAAAAACATTCAATAAAGTGAGGAGGGAGCTAATTCTAATATTGACTTATATAAATGTGTCAAAATAGCACTTATTTTCTTTCTGTGGTTCTACTTGGTATAAATTTTCTATGATTCTAATGATTTGAAAAAGATTTACTGAACAGAGTTAGAAGCCAAGAACAATATTAAGCTGATTCTAGTGGTTGTGTGTTCCTGATAGATAAGAATAGGATTTTTACTTTATGGAGGAATGAAATAGTAGCTGTGATCACAAGTAGTTGAAATTTGAAAAATGTTGTTCATCAATAAGTTATTTTGTTTAGATCAGTGGCTATTCAAAGTCAGTTCATAATAAAAATTTCATTTCATCTGTGGCCAAATGGACAAACTAAGGGTGGTGTACTTTTTCATAAAATTAAATCACTTTGTATTAAAGAACTTTATTTTTAAATTATGCTCTCTTTTTTGTAATTAAAATCTCCTTTCCTTAGGAAATCATCATAATTAAATAAAAATTTTATAACCCTATGTTGGGTTGGTAGAGTAGAGCCTTGCTACTCGAAGTGTGGTCGATGGACAAACAGCATTGACATCATTTGAGAGCTTGTAGAAATGCAGTATCTCTGACACTACCCCAGACCTACTGAATCAGATTCTGCAAGTGATTCATATATACCTTAAATTAGAGACGCTGGTCTAGATGATACCCATCTACCAGCCCTACCCCCTTTTACTCTTATTTTCAAGTTATTCTATACTTCCATCTACCCAATTGCTCAATTCAGAAACCTGGGACTTATCTTTGACCCTACTTTATCTCACCCCTCCCTTATCCTCTCCCATACAAAACTCATCATTAAATCTTATAATCTTCTAAATGTATATACTACAAACTGTTTACAACTCTTCAGGTTCCAGTGTTGACACTTTAGTCCAAGCCACCACCAATCTTTTTTTTTTTTTTTTTAGCGGTACGCGGGCCTCTCACTGTTGTGGCCTCTCCCATTGCGGAGCACAGGCTCCGGACGTGCAGGCCCAGCGGCCATGGCTCATGGGCCCAGCTGCTATGCGGCATGTGGGATCATCCCGGAACGGGGCATGAACCCTGTCCCCTGCATCGGCAGGCAGACTCTCAACCACTGTGCCACCAGGGAAGCCCCTTAGTGCTCTTTTTGTGTCACCATTACTGAGCACTAGTTTAATAAGCGTTCTAGATCATTATCTGTTCTTACGTTTTCTGATTTCCAACCTAGGCAAACTCCCTGGAGCCTAGCCTACAGGAAGCATCACCACTCATCTGGTCCAGAGAGGGCAATTAACAGAAGATACACTGGAGACTGTTGACTACCCGAAGCAGCTGGTCAGTACCTGGGGGATTTATAGACTGTTGAAGAGGACTGATAGATGCCAGGATGATAATTATAGTGATGAGTAATATAATGGTAAAAGAATAGCTAATATTTTTAAGCATGTACTGTTTTAACAGGCATTGTTCTAAACATTCTCTATGGGTTTTCCTTTAATTCTCTCAGAAACACTGTTATGTGGGTATTATAGTAGTACAAAGCATAGACCTATTTTTACTGGGCAATAAGGGAGACACTGTTTATCTCTCTTTCCAACATACATGCATTGCCTTTCTATAAAACAGTGACAAAGACAGTAAATGACCAGAGACTGGGCTTTTCATCTTTGTGGAATTCACTAATGCTATGATATTCCCACAGTCATTACACTGTTCCATGGTTATCTGCCCCATCTTCTACCACTTCCTTGCTTCACCTGGTGAGCTGAAATGCTGCCCTCTACCCCACACTCTGTTATCTGAGACAGGGAACTAAATACAAAAGCATTAGATTACTTTTGAGACCAATTCAGTTCAAATACTTAGTATATCTGTAAGAGTGCTTTGGGGTTGCAAGAGGTCATGTGTATATGCATTCACCTCAAGAATAGCCTGGAACTTATCATAACTTCCCATTGGGTGAACCAGGAAAATACTTATTCCACCCTACCTTGGAGAGAATTGTGTCTGTTTCGACTCTGGACCTTTAAACTTGGCTGTCAGCCCCTGCTCCACACCCTGGCCAGTTTACACAAGCAAAACAAAAGAACAACATTTGACCCAGACCGATCCTTGTGATACATGGATCAGTTATTGCTAGTCTCCCTGGTTTTTGTATTCGTGGCTTCTTACACTGGTTTTAGAATCTGTTTCTGGATCAGTTAATTTATACATCACTCTGTCTCCTTGAAGTTTAGTTTTCTGTTCTTTGATTTTGGCATTGCCTGTGTTCTTGTGGACAATCCATTCCTGTAGCCTGGGGAGGAGGGCTGGAATTCATACAACTGGAAAGTTAGCTGTGCAAGGAGTGAGTTCGCCTTGGGGTTTAGGTTTAAGATGGAGTCTTGAATGCTTTGACTCCTTCAAGGGTCTGCTCCTACACTAGGTCTCTCGTAAAAAGAATTCTGTGTAAAACGTTCGGCGTTTTAAAATGTGTATTCCTGAACTGCTTGCAGCTTACACTCTCTTTGATTATGTCTGGTGATAATTTACAACTGTTTTCTATTTTGTTTCATAGGCATATACCTCTTGTGACTTCATCCAAGTTATTGACGAAAAATGTTGAACAGAAATAGGACCAGACACAAAATCCTCTGGCATGACACTAAAGAAAGACTTTCCATTAGATGGGCAGATCTACTGTTAATAACTATAGCTATCTTACAACTTACATTTATCTGTTTTGTCTATGAGAATATCATGATACTTTCTCCAGTGATTTCTGGAAAATAAAATCCATTGGGTCCGTAGCAGTCTCATCTCCTTCAGTGGTTTTTCAGGCTGTATTCCTTGGAGCCCTGAAATTTTGGGAAAGTGCTTGGAGTTTATTTTGGGGAGTGGAGGAAGGAGAGTATGGTTTTTCCTTTCCTGCTTCAGTTTAGAGCAGCCTTACTTTTATCTGTTTTAGAAACTGAAGTGCTGGGTAAGATCTCATTTGCAAAGAGGATTCTTTGGCTTTAAAATGTTCAAAATCCTTTTTTCTTTTCCCAAGGTAATGACTATTGCTAAAAGTAGAGCTAAAACACCCCTTTTGCTATCAATTCCTTCTCCATCTGAATTGGCTTATCAGTCAGAACAGTCCAGTTATGTGTGTATAGTCTGTTGTCTAGATATGTTTCTAGGCTTTTATAGCCTAGATTGTGAAACTAATTACAGTTACAATATAGTTCCAAAGGAAAATTCATTCTGAATTTCAAGAGATAGTATAGTAGCTAAGAGTGTAGGTTCTGGCGTCAGATCACGTGGTTTAGAATTCCAGCTTGTCTCACATCCTGTGTGGCTTTGGAAAAGTTTCTTAACTTCTCTGTGCTTCACTGTTCCATCTGTTAAAAAGGGTAAAAGTGTCCCAGCTACATTATAAGGTTTTGAGAGTATTAAATGAAATTATCATGTACTGTGTCTAGCAAAATGCCTGGCACATTGTAAGTGTAATTGTCCTTAAATTGTAATTGTCCTTAAATTATCATTGGCAATATCAATTGACATCAGTTGTAAATGTCAATAAATTATCATTGCAGTAACTCATCCAAAAGCTGCCCATGACTGTACACCACTGTTTATGCCTGAAAAGTTATCTAGAGTACCTTAGTTTTATGAGGGCTTGACATAAAGTGGGTCCTCAATAAAAGCTGACTGAAAATGTAGTTGGAGCTTTCTTGCCTTTCCATTTATGGGGTATATGAATCTATTGTCGGGTCATATATGTTAAATCAACTTGCACTTGAATTATTTTTATTTGATTCCTTTAATCTTAAAAGAAGGCATATCAAGATATTTCAATAATAGAAAGTTTGAATTTTACCTTAAAATTAAATATATCCTGGAAATTGTGGGACATGAAAACAATCAGTACTTTTGAAAATGGTAAAGTCTCAAAATAACATACCTGAATATAAATATTTAAAATTATTTTAAGATTTTAATAGTAGTGTGGTCATAATATATAGATTTTAATATTGCTATAGCATTTCTAATTCATAGGAATAAAAAACAGACTCATGATCTTGACAGATATATTAGCTAGGCTTATTCAGAAGGCTTACATACACTCCTGCCTTCCAAAGGCAGGAAATGCTGTGCTTGAATACCCTATTCCTTAAAATGATTCTTTTTTTGTTATATTTTCTTTAAAAAAATCCAAAGTGTTTGTGTTTTATCTGGTTTATTTAGGTACCCAAGATGAAAGATGAAGTTACATGAATTATTTAAGAATTGATTTGACTGGCAGAGAATATGTGTCACTGAAGCTCTGTGTATGAGAAATACTCTAGCAGATGTTTCTGGGAGGAGATTACCTTTTGTTTATATCAAACTTATAAATATGCCTCAAACGATTAAAAACTAACCTTGCCAGTTAAATCCCGTGTATTTCTAGCTTGTTTGTCATGAAAATAAGCTGGGAAGTGAGGAGATGGTTTTATGGAAGAAACTTTCCCATTGAAAATGATGCTTTTGGTTTATGATTCATTTGGATGAATGAATTCTTGGCTTCCTGGTCAGGCACTCCTTCTAGGTCTTTTCTTGTAATGCTCTGATAGCATCTCTGGGTCTTTGATGATATTTTTGCCTTCCCAATTCATTTGGCAAAAAGCCATTTGAAAACCTTACCCACTTCAGGCAATATGCACACTTGGAAAGCAACCTAAGTAAACACAATGGTATATTTTGCATTGGGGTAGTTCAACTAGATTCTCCTAGAAATGCGGTATCTCCTTGCTAAACCTGTGGCTTTAACAGTTTATTTTAAAAATCCATTTATTCTTTGTTTTTCTTCTCAGGCCAAGAAGAAAACAGTCTTACTTCTCTTTGTTGATGAAATAGATTCTGTCATAGGTTTTTATTCTAATCCTTAGCCTGTCAAGATATTTAAAAAAATATCTTGAGCTATTTGAACATTTATTTGTGGTAATCGGTATGTAAAATAAAATATTTTGTATACAGAAATGACACATCCGAAAGAATATTATTTATTGTGTCCAAATTTGAGACATATATTTCCATGTGTGATTCCATGAGTGAGGATCTCTATAATTTATCACTCACTCATTTAACCACGAAACACATTTGCTTGAATTGTGGCTTTCAGCTTTTCTTCTGTTTCTTTCTCTTTCAGTCTTACTATTTTCTGCTGTACATTTCTCTTTGTTTTTTTTTTTTGGGGGGGAGGTTTGTGATTTTAATTTTACAACAGCTTTATTGAGATATATTCTCATACCATAACATTTGCCCTTATAAAGTGTACAATTCAGTGGTTTTTAATAGAGTTGTGCAATCATCACCACTATCTAATTTTAGAATGTTTTCGCAATCCCATAAAAATACTCCATACCCATTAGCAGAAAATCTCTCTTTCCCCCTCCACTAGTCTCTGACAACCACTAAACTATTTTCTGCTTCTGTGGATTTGACTATTCTGGACATTTCATATAAATGGAATCATATGATATGTGACCGTTTTTGACTGGCTTCTTTCACTTAGCATAATCCGTGTTGTAGCTTGCATCAGTACTTCATTCTTTTTTAAATTGCAGAATAATAGTCTGTTATTTGGATATATCACATTTGATTTATCCATCAGCTGATGGACATTTGGGTCCATCAACTTTTTTTTTCAGCTATTATGAATAAGGCTGATACAAATATTTGTGTACATGTTTTTATGTGGACATATGCTTTACATTCTCTTGGGTATAAATCTAGAAGTCATTTCATAACCTTTGTTAAACTTTAATTAATTAAATTAATTCTTAAATAAAATGTTTTTACATTTAATTCACATTTTCAGTTTTTTTACGAATCACTTGTTTATTCACATAGTGGTGCTTGCCTTCTGTTGATTTCTAATAACTCTTTATATATTCCACATATAATTGTCAAATTGTTGATTTTTAATAATTATTTTTAATTTAAACTTTACCAAAGCTATACATAGCTTAAAAAATCTACAAGTGTTATTATGAAATAATTACCAGCACCCATCTCCATTCTTTCTTCCCAGTGATAATCACTTTTAATTCTTTTAGCTCTTTCTTTCAGTATTTACCTCAATATTTCTAAGCCACATGCCTATACTGTCATTCTTGATATTTCAGTTTTATATGTGATATATTCACTTCCTACGGTAGTTCTTATCGCATTCTCGACCCTTCTCCCCATACCACCTTTCCTTTCAGCCTGTAAAGTACTTACCAATATATTATAATTTTTTATATTAATATTTAATAAATTACTATGTAAATATAATTTGCTGCTGTTATGTAGCATACTATGAACATATTTATTTCTTATTCAACTTTTTGTTTTGGTTGTCATTAAAAAATCATGACTGGGACTTCCCTGGTGGCGCAGTGGTTGAGAGTCCGCCTGACGATGCAGGGGACACGGGTTCGTGCCCTGGTCCGGGAAGATCCCACATGCCGCGGAAGTTCCGTTTTTAATGTAATTTATTGCTAATTCTAACTCTGCCAGAGTGAAGAGTAATAAATAACATCAAACATAGTAGATTTTCGATTCTGTTTATGTTTTTGTAGCCATCTCTTTTGCATTTGTCTTAATGGCTGCTTTCTATGCTTGGTGCACAGCTGGACTCTTCCTTTACCATCATCCTAGGGTTTTTTTTTTAGACTTTTCCTGTATTGGCACTGGGTCTTCCAAGAACTAAATGCCAAGATGGGGTTAAATAAGCAATAATTTGGGGCTTCCCTGGTGGCACAGTGGTTGAGAATCTGCCTGCTAATGCAGGGGACACAGGTTCGTGTCCCGGTCTGGGAGGACCCCACATGCCATGTAGCGACTAGGCCCGTGAGCCACAACTACTGAGCCTGTGCGTCTGGAGCCTGTGCTCCGCAGCGAGAGGCCACCATAGTGAGAGGCCCGCGCACTGTGAAGAAGAGTGGCCCCCACTTGCCACAACTAGAGAAAGCCCTCACACAGAAATGAAGACCCAACACAGCCTAAAATAAATAAATAAATAAGCAATAATTTATTAATGAAATGCCTGTGAGCAAAAACAGAGTGGGAACTGGGAGAGGCTGAGGAAATCCATCAAAACAGAAGACAAGTCTGACCCTCAGGGAAGGATGGGTAGATGGAAGGAAGGTTAAACCAGCCTTCAAGTGGCCCATCAGAAGAGTCCTGTGTCTCCCAGGAATAAGCCTGCCTTAGTAATGGAGTCATTCACTGGGACCACCGCATGGAAAGTGTGGGCTGGGCTGGATTTCCGAGCACAGCACCTAGGGCCCTTGGTCAATATCCTCCTATAGTTGGAGGGCTGTCAGGTGCATTCTCGTGGCCACCATAGCCACCTGTTTCTTAGATTTAATATCTTTTTTTCTTTCGTTTACTCCTTTGTTTTAGTAGATCATATACTCTAGTAGCTTAAGATCATGGTACACTCATATCCTGTGCAATATTCCTTAATATTTGGTTTATTCCCCTTTTCTCAGTATATATTCACTGAAATGGTCCCTTTAGGCAAGGACTGAGGGAATCTTCGCAGTATATTTACAGTATATTTGTTGAATGTATTGCAGGGTCCTTCTTCCTGGGGACCTGGCCATCTTTTCACTCAGTGGTTCCAGATCTGAAAATTGGCTCAGGTCTGGGAACTGAGCAAGGCATTGTGACTTTTTATTGGGACCACTGTCCTCAGCCTCCTGCTCCTGCATTCTTACCCCTAGTTGAAGACGTTAAGTAGTACCCTTGAAGGGTGCCTGGGTATTTTGTCCTTAGGAACTCCAAATTTCTATTAATTCTCTCTCTGCCAGTTAAGTTCTCTCGGCTGCCTCTTTAACCTTGCTGGTTTCATGGTAACTGTGGTCCCCTGACTTCTGACAGTTAAGTGCTGCTACCTGGTTTCTCTTACTTTGGGGGCTCATCATGTCCATCACTATTAATGAGCCCTGCTCTGTGACATCCTCTTCTACATTTAGGCCTGGACTACAGAGGAGAACTGGTGCTGAAGTTCTTAGTGATAGCACCTGCCTCTGTAAGAGCTAGCACTCACCCCTTGTAAGACCCTACTGAGGCCTCTCCACCACAAAGCAATGAATATGCCTCAGAGTTGTCCCCACTTCCTCTTCTGGCTGCCAGGCAGATAACTCTTACAAAATCCCAGCACAATATTTCTAGGGAAATGCTAGGCCTGAAGGATCTGCCAGAAGAATCTGTCTGGTGAGAGAGGGACCAGCATCACTAAGAACTTCAGTGCTGGTTCCCCTCTGTAGTCTGGGGCTGATGGTAAGAGAATAGGCACAGAGCTGGGTGTCTGTTGAGCCTCAATACTGGGGGACATCCACCCAGATGTCCCCCATCCCATGTTTGACTAAATGCTCTGATACCTTAGTGTAACATAGCATTTAATCACCTCTGCAGCTCCCCATTCTACATATTAAGTCCTGTGATTGCTCCTTAGCTGTGTCCTCTTCCACTGCAGGAAGAGAAGGACCTCTTTGAAAGAAGTACCACAACAAGCACACGTTGGTTCTCACACATAGCCTTTAACTGTTTGTCAGCTGCCCTCAGTTTCACATCAACCCTCTGAAGGGCTTCCATTCACTTAGTAAAAACTAGTCACTGTCCTTGCAGGTATGGTCCCTCCTGTGCCTTTTAAAGGCCTGAATTATTGCATTGGTAAGCCTGTTTTTCTCCACTGGGTATGTTTCCCCAGGCCATTATCTGTGAAATATTCAGCAGTTAAGCCACCATCTTGTGCCAAGGATGATCTGCGGCCAACATTCCACTCAGGTTGGGGTTTTCCTTGCCAGCCAGTGAGTGATCTGGCCTTCCCTCTACAGGCTGCTTTCTTGGACCATTTCTCAGTACCAACTATTCAGTTCAGTTCCTCTGAGAAGCAGATACCATGATGGAATTGGAGACGTACGAGATTTATTAGGAGGAAACACCTGTGAAGGCTAATGTGGGGTAAGAGCAGGGTTTAGCTAGGAAAGTTTTGATACTATGATGTGGAAAGAAGGAAGGAAGAAGCAGCTTTAAGAAAGTCTTGCCCACGCTAATGAGTCACTTGTCAGCAAAGACTGCCCATTGGACGAGTCCCCATTGGGCCAGAACAGTCCTCTTTTAGTCCACTCACTACTCAGTCACAGGGAAGAGCCTGGGGGAGTGAGGCATTAGTTTGAACACTGTGGGGATGCTGAAGCTACCCCAGGTAGAGGCTTCAGCCAATATCCTCCCTAGGTCAAAGGTGTCAACTTAAAGAAAAACGAAGTTGTGAGTTAAGTTTTATTCAGGGATCTTACTGAGAACTATAGCCCGGGAAACAGCCTCTCAGTAGGTCTGAGGGGACTGCTCCAAAGAGGTAGGGGAGGAGCCAGTTAGTATACGCATGAATTTTTTGGCTGGAAAGTACATGTAGTCATGCATGCATCTTGATAAAACATTATTGCTATTCACAAATACAGACGTCTCAAGTTAATGATTTTAGGGCTTTTCTACTGTAGGATGATGCAAGAATCTGGGGTCATTGAAATTCTCCCTTAGATATGCACCTTAACTATCTAGGGGTCCAAATATCCAAAGCACAGAACTTTCATCTTGATTTTCCCATCCTGAATTCCCCTCAGGGTGCACTGTTGCTGTGTTGCATCTTAACCCTTTGTATGATGATGAGCGACAGTCTCTGTTCTTTTTACTTACAAAGGGAAATCTATACACTGCACACCCATGATTGTCATTTCTATCCTTCCCCCACTGATCTGCAATGCCTGCTTTGTCATACATCAGGTCTCTTTGTTTGCATGGGTTTATTTTGGGGCTCTCTATTCTGTTACACTGATTTTATACGTATCCCTGTGCCAATACCATATTGTCTTAATTATAAGAACTTTCTATTACGTCTTGTTATTTGTAAAGCAAGTATCTCCATGTTTTTCTACTTATACAGGTGTATCTGAGCTATTCTTATTCCTTTCCTCATTCACATAAATTTTCCGATCAGCTTGTCAAGTTCCAGAAACAGCCCTTTAGTGTTTTGACTGGAATTGCATTGAATATTTAAGATCATTGGGAAGAACTGACATCTGTATGGTAGTGTGTTTTCAAATCCAACGACATGGTATATCCTTCTGTTTATTTCTTTTTAAATATCTTTCAATATTATACATATATATTTTTCCAGAAAAGGCTTGCATATCTTTTTATTTGTTTGTTTGTTTGTTTTGCGGTACGCGGGCCTCTCACTGTTGTGGCCTCTCCCGTTGCAGAGCACAGGCTCCGGACGCGCAGGCTCAGTGGCCATGGCTCATGGGCCCAGCCGCTCCGCGGCATGTGGGATCTTCCCAGACCGGGGCACAAACCCGTGTCCCCTGCATCGGCAGGTGGACTCTCAACCCCTGCGCCACCAGGGAAGCCCCATTGCATATCTTTTTAAAGATTCATCATTGGTACTTTAAATTTTTGTTGTTGTTGTAAATGGCATCTTTTCTTCAAAAAAGTTATATTTTCTGTTTCTTGCTGGAGTATAGTCATGCCTTTCAGAATTGTCCTACTTTGAGGCAAAGAGGCCTGGCCTTTATATCCCACATCTACCAGTTACTGGCTAAGGGCTGCCCTCAGGGACTGGGTGTGACCCTATGTGAGGAGTCTCTTGGCCTGAGGCCATTGTCTGGAGAATGACTCAGATGAGACCTGCCAGCTGTCGATACTCCCACCAGCTAGGAAATACTACTTAGGCCTGAAGGGGGAGTCTCAGCAGAGTATCAGAGCAACTATTAAATGTCCTTTAACAGATTGAAGAGCTCTCTTTTATATTCTTAGTTTTGTTAAATGCTCCTGCTTTTGCAAAAGGAGAGGAGGTGCCTACCTGTACGGTGTGGGGAATTGGATGTGAGGTCTGACTGCTTTTTTTTTTTTTTTTTTTTTTTTTTGCGTTACGCGCGCCTCTCTCACTGTCGTGGCCTCTCCCGCTGCGGAGCACAGGCTCCGGACGCGCAGGCTCAGCGGCCATGGCTCACTGGCCTAGCCGTATCCGCGGCTTGTGGGATCCTCCAGGACCGGGGCACAGAACCCGTGTCCCCTGCATCGGCAGGCGGACTGTCCACCACTGCGCCACCAGGGAAGCCCTGGTTGCTTCTTAAACAGACTTTCAACTCATCCTGCATCCGCCTCACCTTTACCCCAGGTAACCCGAGCTTTTTCTGTGGTTTTGCAGGACAGACTGGCTTGCTCTTAGGCTTCTCCCACTGCAGCATAGGTTTTAGCTTTCTTTGGTCATCCAAATCAGTTACCACTTGACTACCTGCTTTCTGACCTTCAAAGGTCTGATGCTGTTTTCTCCCCTGGTCTCTCTCTTTTTTATCCCTTAATTGTCATTTAAGTTGGGTTCAGGAAGGAACAGAGGTAAATTGTGTGTTCAATTGTTCTTGCCTGGAAGCTCTCTCAGTATCTGGATTTGGAGATTTATGAAACAAAGGAAAAGTGGGCGGAGTTTGACATAGGCTGTTTCTCAAGAAGGCCCGAATTACCCCTTCTTTCTTCTTCATCTTTGCTTGCCTAACCCACCCTTCAGGTCTCAAAGTAGTAGTCACATTCTCCAGGATGCCTGCCTTCACAGCCCAAGTTTGGGTTAGATACTCCTTCTATGTGATTGCAGTATAAACTTTGTTCTTCTTATTGTAGCATTTATCACACTTTGTGCTAAATCCTTGTTTACCAGCTTTTAACATCTCATAGGCTACACATTTATTGACGGGGGTTGTATTTGATCTCTATTGGAGTCCCCAGTCCCAAGCACAGAGGTGATTTAAGAGGTATTCAACAGAGTTGTACTGAGTGAATATATATTGATACATAAATAAACCACACAGCTTTGAGTTGATTTCCAATAAATGCAGTAACTTACAAAGCTCTCACTTTTCTGTAGATAAATATTTTTTCTTTTCTTTATTTGCTGGGCTCTAGAAACCAAAAAGGCAATACTAGTTTTATTTTGATGGTTATTAGACTCATAGATATTAATGTCTTAACCAATGCCATTTTAAAGGTACTTGAGTTTATCACTAATATGGGTTAGGAGTAGATGATGTGTAAAGTTCTCTCTCTCTTTCTCTTAACTTCTTTAAATGTTTACTACTCAAAACTTCTAATTTTCGTATCTAGGCATTATAAAAATCTCTAGAAGGCATTATGACAACTACTACATAAGCAATAAAGTATGAGGATAAAATATTAAAAATGGAGAAGAGATTTAAAAATATTTTAAGTGTTTAATAAGTATTTTTTGGCTCATAACCCAACTTTTAGGAAACATAAGCAATAACAATCATTAAGGCAACCCTTCAATATTGTATTTTTGCTTACATAGTTTACCACTCTGTAGTACAATACTAATAGTGCTTTACTATACTTTGTTTTCAAAAGCACCAACTACAGAACAAAAGTCATTCTAATGTAATCTTTTCAAGGAAGTCCTTGGAGAGCTTATTTCATTGATGCTCATATACAGGAAGAAATAAAGCAAGTTTATGATTAGTCACTCCTCTTCTGATTCTGAAGCTACAGGAGCCCCTTTCAGGAATATTTGTTTAAAGAATGCCCTGGAAGTTGCTTTTGTGACAAGCAAACTCAGTCTCCAATGTGGAAAAACTGTTATAGGATCTATAATTCAGCTTCATCAGAACTCTGGAAAGGCAGACTTTAAGGGGCATTCTTTAGCCTCTCATGTGTACACTTTTATCAAAGAAGACATTCTCATTTGCTCTTAATTTTTTGGCTTATCTGATAAAAAAATAAATGTACAAAGTAGATAGTGTGAAAAATATAGTGTGAAAAATATACTACTGAGAAATCACCACTGCTAATATTCTGTTGCATAGATTTCCTGGTTTTTCTTTCTCTATATAAAACAATATATTAACATAAAACAAGTGTTGTCAGAAATCACTGATCTTCAAACTAGGTTGCAAGTTATCAGTGAGTGAAGATATTTTATTGGTTGTAACCAGAATTGTTTTGTTTTTTTAATTGAGATATAATTGACATATAACATTGTATTAGTTTTAGGTGTACAAAATAATGTATATATTGCAAAATGATTACCACAATAAATTTAGTTAACTTCCAAGCAACTGTTAAATTCCTCAAAAAATAAAAAGTAGAACTACCAAACAATTTGGCAATTCTACTTCTGGGTATTTATGTGAAGGAAATGAAATCACTATCTCAAAAAAACATCTGCACCTGCATGTTCACTGCAGCATTATTTACAATAGCCAAGACATGAAAACAACCAGCACCCGATTTTAAAGGGTAAAAGCTACTGGCATTCACTGTGATAGAAAGCCCATTGTCTCCTAACCACTAGAGGGCAGTATATTACATTAGTTAAAAAAAAAAATCTCAGACAGTACAACTTAATACAACTCGACCTAGTTTTACAACTGATTATGATAAACATAAAATTACACGTAATTTTATGTTGGACTGTTAGTTTAATGGTATGTGAGGACCTATCACATGGCATACACTGAGTTAGGGATATACTGATGAATAAGACATGTTCTATAATTTAGTAAGAAGACAAGGGTGATAACACAAGGCAGTCAGTTATTCACTTCGGTTTGGCTTGTGTCTGCCTTTCCAGCCTCATATCCTGCCACTCCCCAGCTTTCAAGCTGAGCTGTGGTCATGCTGACTACTCCTAATTGTCTTGCACATGCTGTTCTCTCTTCCTGGGATGTTGTTTGTGCTTCTCTCTGCCTGGTGAACCCCAATTTACACCTCAAACTCCAAAATCCTGACTTTCCCAGGCAAAGTTAAGTACAAGCATGTGCTTTCTCCATTCCACTCCTTTGGAACCAAGTCTGGTCCTCTTAGAGTTGATGACTTATGTCTCTTTTCCCTAGGAAACTGAGCTGCTGGAAGGCAAGGGATGTGTTGTTCATTTTTGTTTCTCTTGCTGTGGTTGTGCCTATCACATAGACAGTGCTTAAAATGCATATTTAATAAATGAGCAAATAAAAGTGCTATGAATAGATGCTGTAATGAGATAATTTCCTCTATAGTCTCTCCATTGATCCTTCTACTCTCTCCTTCTGTACATGCCACTAAAAAGCATCTAAACGAAAGACAGGATGCTTTGACTTGCTGATGGTGAGGGAGAGTCAGGCTTTGCCAATAAGAAAAGGAAAGGGTAATGAATTTTGGAGGATAATTTAGTTTTCCCTGATATTTCCCCCATGACACCTTGGGGAATGATCTTCACTTTAGCAATACACAGCTGAGACTAAATAATCTTTGTTCTTCTGTCCCTATCTTACAGTAGCCAAGTAGGCAAAGTGGTTATGTTTGTCATTTGGCTAGCAGTTAACAACCCTGACACCTTTAGCATTAAGAAGACAGGATGCCTAGTACATTCCATTGTGATCTACAAAAGCTAAAGAAATCAGTCAAGTTTCAACATGCCCCAAGTACTCATGTGGCAAATTAAACAATTCTCCATCCAAGTGGTATACGTAGTTTTTTATAAAAGTTTTTGTTATATGTTCACTTTGGATATGCTTGCAAAAAAATTAAAAAGTGTTTTTAGCTTGTTTTAAATCTAATAGATATGCCCATACTCATAGTCATCTAGGAAATTCTGCTCTGTAAAGAGACCTGGTTGTACATTACAAGGGTTAAGTAAGGTCTAAAATCAAATAGACTTTGGTTTGAGTCCTGGGTATGTCTTTTTCTGGCTTTGTGACCTTGGGCACATTACTCAACCTCACTTCACTTCAGTTCCTTCATTTGAAATATGGACACAGCAACAGTACTTCCCTCACTGGGTTGCTAGGAGGATTAGATGAGGTCCTGCACGTAAAGAGCTTTGCACAAGATTTGGCATATTGTGAGCTTTCAATAAATGTTAGCTATCATTACTAGATAAAGATCTTTACTGCAAGATAAAAGCATTTTTTTCTTGGCGTGTAGACTTTTCTTTTTGTTTCAAATAACCAGCACTTAATGGATTTTTTCCCCCCACTATGGCTGTAAGAAGTTTATTCTTGCCATTTTGATAAGACATATGGCATAAGCAGATGGGGGCTTGAGAGCATGAGGACCTTGGTGAAGGTAAAGTGAAGCCCCTGCTGTGGGATGTGATAGCCTGGGCTGGTGGGGATCAGACTCCATGGACCTCAAAAAGTCTCTCACAGGGCTTCCCTGGGAGCGGCTGGGCCCGTGGGCCGTGGCCGCTGGGCCTGCACTTGCGGAGCCTCTGCTCCGCGGCGGGAGGGGCCACAGCGGTGAGAGGCCCGCGTACCGGAAAAAAAAAAAAAAGTCTCTCACAGTATTTCCCATCCAAAGAATTCTTACCTTTGTTGCCCCTGCAGATGCAGTGGGGAATACAAGCCTTGTTATTAAGCACCTTGAGGGTCTTCTACTACTTTGGCAAGAGTGAGATTTTTCTTCTACAGGGTCAGTGATGTTGGGCTTGTAATATGGCTTTCAAACAGATTATCTAAATGATCAGTTCCTATGGGTGGGAATGTTACTCTGTATAATCCATATCCAAATGGCATACATACGTGATTAATATATTTTTAAGCAAACTATTAAACATATGTTTTACTGTTTTATATAATTATAGTGACATTTGTTCTGAACCAAAAATTAGGATGTATGGTACAACAAAAATTTTTAAACGTTTTAAGAGTTTAAAACATTTTAACTTTTAATTTTGAGATCATTTTAGACTTACAGAAAAGTGGTCATGACAGTACAGAGAGTTCCTACATACCCATTACTCAGCTTTCCCTAATGTTAACATCTCATATCACCATGGTAGAGTTGTTAAAACTTAGAAACAAACGTTTGTAAAATACTATTAACTAAACCACAGATTTTATTAGGATTTCAACAGTTTTTTCCGTTAATGTCCTTATTCTGTTTCAGGGTCCAACCCAAGATAATAATGTTACATTTTGTTCTGTCCTTTAGTCTCTTCTAATCTGTCACAGTTCCTTTGTTTTTCCTTTCCTTTCACGACCTTGATAATTTTGTAAAGTATTGGTCAGGCATTTTGCAGAATGTCCTCAGTTTGTCTGAGTTTGTGTGATGTGTTTCTCCAGATTATTGAGTTTATAGATTTTGGGGAAGGGTGCCACAGAAGTAATGTACCCTTCTCAGTGTGATATATTAGGGGGTACAACATATTGACATATTCTCTTACTAGTAATTTTAATCTTCATCATGTGGTTCAAGTGATAGCAGCCAGGGTCTCCTTTCCTATAAGATTACTTTTTTCCCTTTGAGATGAATAAATACTTTGGTGAGATACTATGAGTCTATGTAAATATTCTGCTTCTCCTTAAACTTTCCAACTGATTTTAGCATTCATTTGTGGATCTTGCTTGTAACAATTTTCTAATGGTGATTTTTCTATTTCCCTCATTTCTTCTCCGTTTATTAATTGGAATTCTTTTGTAAAGAAGAGTTGTTTCTTCCCTCTCATCTATTTATTCAATCATTTATGTCAGTATGGACTTACAGATATTTGTCTTATTCTTTGGGTTATAATACAATATTATCATTATTTTTTTTGTCAAATTGTTCCAGTTTTGGCTACTGGAAGCACTTTTAGGTTAGTTCCTGTGTCCTTTTAAAATACTTCCATTTTTATTTACTCCAGGCCTAGCTTGTATTTTCCCTGTACCAGTTCTAGAATCAATTACTTCCCCCAAAGCCCTGGTTCCTTCTATTAGAGAATAGTTTTTTCGTTTTCTTTCTTTTTTTTTTTTTTTTTTTTTTGGGACAGGGGAGCCCAGAGAATAGTTTTTAGAAACCAAGATCTGAGTGTCAGTTTCTCTAAGCAGACAGAGCAAGGAAATATGCATATGTGTGCTGACCGATGTACACATACATATCTATATTTCTGTATCCATCTATCTGTATATATATTTTAAAACAGCATGAATTCATGCTGACTCTGACTCCCACCCAGCACCAGAGGTTTTATTCTAGCTTTCCCCTTTTCTGGAAAAGGCAAAACCATAAGAACAAAAAATCGGTCAGCGGTTGCTCAAGGCTGTACAAGGGAAATTTTGGCTTGACAAATCTTCATGGTTCAGTGGTGGTAGATGCACAGCTCTCTGCATCTGTCGACATTCATAGAATTGTATACCATAAAAAGTGAATTTTACTGTGTGCAAATTAGAAAAAACTTCAGCCAGAACATTGTAAGAACTCAACATGGAATGCAGATCATGACGAATAAATCTAACTATTAAAATTAACGACATAACCACACTGAAGGGGATGGGGAAGAAAGGAGCTGACCTACAAAACTTTGGAAAACAGTATATTGAGTGAATCAGTAAGACTAAAGTCAAAAGGAATGGTATAAACACTGAACTTTAGTTGGTAAATTCGTTTCTCATAGGTATATGGGTTAGCAGTTATGAAACTACTTTTCATTGTGTACCAGGGTTAAACAAATTAATGCACTCATTGTGGGTAATGAGAGCCAGGCTTCTTAATGCCAAAGAAAGAAGAAAGAAATAAACATTTTTGAATAAATAAAAGAATAAACATTTTTGGAATTTTTATATAAAATGTTTATAGAGATATAAAAACTGTCATACTTAGTTACACATTTAAAGAATTTTTTAATTGAAAAGGATAAAATTACATGAAATTGAGAAAATCTGGTACATGTTACAAGCTATTAAAATATATGCAAGTGTGTGTGTATTTATATATGTATACAATGTAGTTTTTTCTAAAAGCATCAACATTTGTAGGAACACAGGCATTGCCATTCTGACTCAAACTAATGAGGTTTTGTTCTTATTAGAAACAAAAATTTACCTCTATGTTTCTTGAATTGAGTGGTGTTGGTGTATTTTATTGCCAATGTGATTTATCTATTTTTAAAATTTTTACTGGAGTATAGTTGATTTATAATGTTGTGTTAGTTTCTGCTGTATAGCAAAGCAAATCAGTTATACATATACATATATAATTCTTCTTTAGATTCTTTTCCCATAGAGGTCATCACAGAGTATTGAGTAGAGTTCTCTGTGCTATACAGTAGTTCCTTATTAGTTATCTATTTTATATATAATAGCATGTATATGTCAATCCCAATCTCCCAATTTATCCCTCCCCCGCTTTCCCCTCTGGTAACCACAAGATTGCTTCTACATCTGTGACTCTATTTCTGCTTTGTAAATAAGTTCATTTGTACCATTTTTTTTAGATTCCACATATAAGTGATATCATATATTTGTCTTTCTCTGTCTGACTTTTAACTTTGCTCAGCATGACAATCTCTAGGTCCATCCATGTTGCTGCAAAGAGCATTTTCATTCTTTTTTATGGCTGAGTAATATTCCATTTTGTGTGTGTGTGTGTGTGTGTGTGTGTGTGTGTGTGTGTGTGTGTGTGTGTGTGTATACAACACATCTTCTTTATCTATTCTTCTGTTGATGGACATTAAGGTTGCCTTTATGTCCTGGCTATTGTAAGTAGTGTTGAAATGAACATTGGGGTGCATGTATATATATATATTTTAAATATCTTTATTGGAGTATATTTGCTTTACAATGGTGTGTTAGTTTCTGCTTTATAACAAAGTGAATCAGCTATACATATACATGTATCCCCATATCTCCTCCCTCTTGTATCTCCCTCCCACCCTCCCTACCCCACCCCTCTAGGTGGTCAAGCATGTATCTTTTTGAATTATGATTTTCTCCAGGAATGGGATTGCTGGATCATTTGGTAGTTCTATTTTTAGTTTTTTAAGGAACCTCCATACTGTTCTCCATAATGGCTGTACCAATTTACATTCTCACCAACAGTGTAGGAGGGTCCCATTTTCTCCAAACTCTCTCCAGCATTTATTGTTTGTAGATTTTTTGATGATGGCCATTCTGACCAGTGTGAGGTGATACCTCATTGCAGTTTTGATTTGCATTTCTCTAATAATTAGTGATGTTGAGCATCTCTTCATGTGCTTTGCCAACATGGATTTAAAATGAGGTTATGGTAATCCTCTTTGATGCCAATTTTATTTTAATATTACATATATATACTTCAGTATGATTTTATTTATATAAATGCCCAAAATGGACTAATTAAATCTCTGGTGACAGAAGTCAGAATAGCAATTATTTTTGAGGGGTAATGTGTAATACTTCTGGGGTGCTAGTAATGTTCCATATCTTAATCTAGGTGGTGGTTACTTCATAAAATTTTATGAAGATATATGTGATATATACATGATTTGTTCCCCCTTTATATATGTGTTATATTTTAATTAAAACATTTGCTTAAAATATTTCCAGACTCATGCTTGGACAGTTCAAATATCCAAATGTGTTTCCATGCTATTGTAAGCAAGTGATCCTCTCTGACAGTGATTTTGGATAAACCTGTCTAAATTTCTCTTATCAGTTATTAGAAGCTCTGCCTCCTACAAGTGTGTCTAAATTTTCTTTTGATTATTTTTTTCAAATCCCTTTATTTATTTAAATTTATTTATTTATTTGGCTGCATTGGGTCTTCTTTGCTGCATGCAGGCTTTCTCTAGTTGTGGCGAGCAGGGGCTACTCTTCGTTGCGGTGTATAGGCTTCTCATTGCGGTGGCTTCTCTTGTTGTGGAGCATGGGCTCTAGACACGCAGGCTTCAGTAATTACAGCATGCAGGCTCAGTAGCTGTGGTTTGTGGGCTCTAGTGCACAGGCTCAGTAGTTGTGGTTCACAGGCTTAGTTGCTCCACAGCATGTGGGATCTTCCTGGACCAGGGATCACAACTGTGTCCCCTGCACTGGCAGGTGGATTCTTAACCACTGCACCACTAAGGAAGTCCCTCTTTTTTCGTTTTATAATTTTTTTCTATTTCTTTAATTAATTAATTTATTTAAAAATTATTTGGCTGTGTTGGGTCTTTGTTGCTGCACGCGGGCTTTATGTAGTTGCAGTGAGCGGGCTGCTCTTCGATGCGGTGCATGGGCTTCTCATCATGGTGGCTTCTCTTGTTGTGGAGCACGGGCTCCAGGCCTGCGGGCTTCAGTAGTTGCAGCATACAGGCTCAGTAGTTGTGGCACACAGGCTTAGTTGCTCCATGGCATGTGGGATCTTCCCAGACCAGGGCTCAAACCTGTGTCCTCTGCATTGGCAGGCAGATTCTTAACCACTGCGCCACCAGGGAAGCCCGGAAGTCCCTCTTCTGATTTTTTTGATATCCTTTGCCTAAGAGATTACTATATCTTGTAGTGAGTTTTATTAGTTTGTTCACTGAGGAAAGTGATGCTTTCTTTGATTCTTCTAAATTTACTTTCTCAATTCGAAAGAGAATCCTTTTTCCCTAAAACTTAAAACTCAGTGTGATAAGGCATTTTTCTTTCTTACATTATTTTAAAATATATATACTATCACATTCTCACTTAGTCTTCACTTTTGTAGCATGCAAAATGCTATTCTCTTTCACTTTAATTCAAAAGGAACCTCTACTCTTTGTCTTTCTACTTTTCTCACTTTAAATGAACCCACTCTGGATCTAAAATTCTAACATTTATTTTTGGGGAAGTTATGGCCAGTATTGCACAGTGATTCTAGTAGTGGACAATGTCATAATGTATTAGTAAAGAACAAATCTTATCCTGCTTTACCAGCTTACTAGTGAGGCTGTTTTGGCCTAGGCTGACTTTGGATTTTAACTATTTTTAACTATCCTTGTTTGTAGAGGCATTCTTTGATGCACAAATGAAAGGAATTAAAGTTAGGGATTATTAAATGTGGAGCTGGTTTGGCATGTAGGATGCTGTTGAATACATCTACAGTAGCATATAAATATAAATATTTGTCTTTAAAAAAACCCGCAAATTTTCATTTGAGATGTTTGGAATACTTCACAAACATCATGGCACACCCATTTGGCCTGCTTACCCCATTGGAATATCATTATTTATTTGTTTGTTTGTTTGTTTATTTATTTACTGTAGAACAGCCTTTATAGTTTGCAATGCAATGTGGAAGAGGAGGGGATACCACAACTCTGGCTCCTAGGGCAGCTCCACAGACCTGAAATCAAAGAAGGCATGAGTACCCCAGGAAGGAGCCTGCTGAACTCTGGTTTTGCCCTGCTCCTTGGAGCCAGGTGTCTGGGCACTTGAGGTTAGAACATATGGAATGGAAGCCTTCCGTGCCAAAGATGTGACACTGGGAAGGCCAGAGCCCTTTCCCTAGACCTCCATACATTACTGGGACTGAGAGGAATGTCATTTAATAAATGACATCAAAATTCACAAAATTGTATTGATGGCATAAAAAAATGTCTCAAAATATTTACTAGTAGAGGCATACAACTTTCTATTTTTTAAAATCTAAGCTCTAAATTTACTCTTGCCTTCCTAAATTCTGTTCTTATACACCCCAAATAAGATGGTACAAAATGCTTCTTCTTTCAGTTGGTCATGACCTTGGGTGGGTTTAACTGTCTCTGGATTATGGTAACAGAATAATGATTCACCAAAAACAGTCACATTCTGGGCTTCCCTGGTGGCGCAGTGGTTGAGAGTCTGCCTGCTGATGCAGGGGACACGGGTTCGTGCCCCGGTGTGGGAAGATCCCACATGCTGTGGAGCGGCTGGGCCCGTGAGCCATGGCCGCTGAGCCTGCATGTCTGGAGCCTGAGCTCTGCAACGGCAGAGGCCACAACAGTGAGAGGCCCACGTACCGCCAAAAAAAAAAAAAGTCACATTCTAATCCCCATAACCCATGACTATGTTATGTAAAATGGTGTATTAGTTTCCTATTGTGATGTAACAAAATACCACAAACTTAGTGTCTTAAGACAATATAAATTTGTTACTTAGTTATAAAGATCAGAAATCTAAAATGGGTTTCTGTGGGCTAGAATCAAGGTGCTGATAGGACTGTTACTTCTGTAGGCTCTAGGGCAGAATTTGTTTCCTTACCTTTTCTTGCTTTTAGAGGCCACCTGTATCCCTAAGGGTGTGGCCCCCTCCTCCATCTTCAAAACCTGCAGTTTAGCATAATATGCATATCTCTCTCTGACTTTAACACTGACCCTCCTGCCTTCCTCTTTTACTTATCTGGACCCTTATGATTACACTGAATCCACCCAGATAACCCAGGATAACATCCCCATCTTAATATCCTTAACTTAGTCATATCTGCAAAGTTCCTTTTGCCATCTAAGGTCATATCTTCACGTGTCCTGAAGAGGATGTGAACATCTTGGGGGACCATAATTCTGCTAACCAGTTCCATTTTGCCTAACTTTTAAGTTTATTCCTATAAAATTTCTGGTAATACCTTATTATTATCTTTTTTTTTTTTTTTTTTACTCCCTCTTGAACCCATTCCAATTAGATTTTTGTTCCAAAACTCTGCTGAATCATTTTTGTCAAAACCACCAGTGAGGGGCTTCCCTGGTGGTGCAGTGGTTGACAGTCCGCCTGCTGATGCAGGGGACACGGGTTCGTGCCCCGGTCTGGGAAGATCCCACATGCTGTGGAGCGGCTGGGCCCATGAGCCATGGCCGCTGAGCCTGCGCGTCCGGAGCCTGTGCTCCGCAACGGGAGAGGCCACAGCAGTGAGAGGCCTGCGTACCGCAAAAAAAAAAAAAAAAAACCACCAGCGACCTCCAGGTAGCCAAATCCAGCGGGAGTTTTTCAGTCTTAATTTAACCCAAACTTATTACCAGCTTTGACACAGTTGATTCCTCCCTCCTTCTTGAGACAATTTCTTTCTTCGCTGCTCAGATCTCTTCTCTAGCTACATTCTCTCTCCAGGTGATTTCAACTAATTTCACGGCTGTAAATATCATCTGCACACTGGCAATTCCCAAATTACATGTTGATTCAGGGCCACACACCCAAATTCCAGACTTGTGTATTTAACTACCTATTTAGTATCACCACTTGGATAAATAATAAGCATCTTAAACCTAAAAATGGATTTTCAGCCAAAACCTGCTTCTCCTTCTGTATTCCTCATCTCAGGAAATGGTTCCATCATTCATACAGGTACTCAGGCCCAAAAACATTGGAATCATCCTTGATTGCTCCTTTTCTTTATTTCACATCCATTCCATCATAAAATATTTCAAAATATATTCTTTATCTGACCGCTTATTACTGCCACCATTGTTAACCTGATCCAAGCCATAAACTTCTCTCACTTAGGCTATTGCCAAAGTTCTTTAATTGGTCCCCTTCTTCCCTCTCCTAAATATATGTTCCAGACACCGGGGTGATCCTTTAAAAGGATCATGTTCCTCCCTTACCCTAAACCCTGCAAAGGATTCATTCACATAAATCTAGACTGAAATCCCATGGCCTACAAGCCCTAGATGGTCCTGCCTGTGGCTACCTCTCTTACATTATTTCCCAGTAATTCTGCCTTGCTTGCCGCTCAATAGCCATGCTGGCATTTCTATTCCTTAAACATGTTAAGCACACTCCTGTGGAAGGTCCCCTTTATGTAGAATTCTATTCTACTACCACCAAGGTTAGCTCTCCTACTCACTCAGATAGTTGCTCAAATGTCACCTTCTCAGAGCCCTTCTCTGAGCACTCTACCTCTGTCTCTAAAATAGTACTCCCATCATTCTCTGTCCCTTACCATGCTCTGGTTTTCATTTGGTATACTGTATAACTATCTGATGTTATAGTTTTATGTTTTAAAATCTGTAATCCGCACTAAAATTTAAGTTCCATAATGGCAAATAATAAGTTTTGTCTTTTATTGTATCTCTAACACACAGAGCAGTACCTAGCACATAGTAGGGGCTCAATAAGTTGAACAATTGAATATTTTTTCCTTTATTTGTTATTTTGATCTGCCACTATGTACCCTATTTTAATTCCTAAGGGCACAAACGAATGACAATCTTTAGTTTCCAGGAGCTCTTGATTTAGAAGGAGACATTTATACACACAAATAATTACAATTTGGGGTACAAAGTACATAATTTATATACAGGAGGCAGTAGAGATGATTATTAGGAAAAACTGGAGAAAATTCAACCTAAGCAGAATTTAAAAGAATTAATTAAATTTTATTAGGCAGATGTAATTAGAGTGAAAGGGAAGGCATTCCAAGATAGTAGTATATGTACAAGCAGAGAGGCATGAAATAGCAGGTTGTATTTGGGAGTCTATGAAGAGTTCAGTATATTGGAATAAGTGGTGTGGTGAGAAAGGTGTTAAAGATGATGTAGGTAAGGAGGGAGGACTCATAATATGAAGAGCCTTACATGCCACACTCAGGAGTGTAAATTTTCTCTAGTAGCCAGAGAGGAAGCTCTAAAAACATTTAAGATTGGATTGATATAATTTTCATTCTGGTCATTTCACTCACACTTTAGAAATGCCATTCTAGCAGCCTTATTGGTGCCAGAGGTAAGAAATTCATCTTGAGATAGACCAGATGAGAGGTGATGAGAACATGAAGTAGAAATAGTTGATGGAAAATAAAAGGATGTATGAGACTGTCATAATTCTATGAAAACATTTTTTTATGATCATACAACTTTTGGCTTTGTTTCTATACTGAAAAAAACAAACTTATAATATATATCTGGTTTCTCCAGCAGACTTTCTTATTGGGAAAAGAACATACCGATCAGGCAATTCAAGTAATCCAGTTGAGATTGCAGTTTATGTTTTATATTTACCATTTACCTTGTGAGCTTTGCTAGTAAAGTCAGTTTTATAGAGACCCATCAGCCCTGGATAAAGTGATAACTTTAATTTCTGAACCTGCATAATTGAGAACAAGACCCCTTGGTAACATCTCCGAAGTACAGAGATCCTTCAAAGTCTTAAATAAATAGCATTACTATTTATGAGAGGAATTATTAATCATAAACTTTTTACACCGCTGTACAAAAATTTTGTAGAATTTATTAGGAATTTCAGAAAAACAAGCTTCAGTACTATAGCTAATACATAATTTGAATAATAAAATGCCTTATTTTATTTTTAAATACAATGACTTTATTTCCAGTAGCATACTCATTAAAAACAATGAAGTATTTTCATTTATTAAAAATGTATTTATCAATAAAAACATAATAAATTATAATTTGTAGCATTAATATAAACTGGTCAATTTATCTCCATTGCCCATGTTATGATTTACCTTTATTTTATGGTTATAGTGTTTTAATAATTAACAAATGCATAAATATATGATATATTTACAGGAGATTCTCAAAAATAATGATGTTACTGTTATACTTCATCAGTGTTTTCTCTGTGATCCGGATCCAACATCAGGATGGATTGGTCCTTGGCTGGCTGTTCTGTAACATAATTTCAGAATATTCTTTAACTGTAGTATTCATAGACTTTAAGGTAAAACCTGTAAGGTGGATCTCCTTACAAAATACAGACTTTAATAAAACTAAACTCACAATTCAATTTCTCAAATGCTACATATACATCAGTCTCAACATAGTGACTACCACTTTACATAAGGCATCATACTAATCATAATAGTCCATAATCTTTACTCTTTGGTAAGATTTGCTTAAGAGATGCTTTTTAAAATCATAATCTGCTGTGTAAATGGTCAAAATTTAATAATTTCATTTTCTACAGGAGACACTTGGAGCCGATATAATACCCTAGGAATAGTTTAACAACATATTGGGCTAAAGAAGTTGCTTGGGAAGGTAACTGTTAAAAATTCATTAAATTTATTTCATTTAAAAAAGTAAATACAACATTCCAAACTAAAAATTCTGCTTCTAAGATTCCTAGTTTTTACATTGAAAAATCATGGTAGGTGTCTTGAGGATGCCCTGTGGTAACCCTATTATCCTATATTGTTTGCATATTGTCTTTATTATAATGCACATTACTTCAGGAAAGGAAAGTGTTTTCCTCTTTCTAGTCCCAGCCTGGCACATGGTAAGAACTCAGGTAATATCTGTTCAACAAATAAAAAGAGACAAATACCATAGTTTTTACAAAAAAAAAAAAAAAAAAAGGAAAAAAAATCAGGCTGCTATGGCTTGCCAAAAAGAAGAAATTCTAAATTTTGGATGGGACAAAGTTTGGGCTGAATAAGCCCATCTAAAGGGGATGACACTGAAGTCAAGTCTTAAAGAAGAGTAGGAGAGAGACATTTACGAGCAAGTCCTGAGAGGCAGTGGGAGCAGTGTGGGCCTTGGAAACTGCAAGAAGTTCCAGGGAGATCTGCCTGTTACTCAAGAGTGTGTAAATTATGAGCTGTGGAGCAACTGGAGATGAGGGTGAAAAGGTCTTGAATGTAGTTCACTGGAGATATAATTTTATCTTTTAGGTGATGTGTAACTACTGAGGTTGGGTTTTAAGAGAGAGAGTGATATGTTCACATTTGTGCTTTAAAAAGATTACTCTGGTGGTGGTGTGAAAGAGGCAGTGGAGTGAGCAAACAGGGAGGCTGTTGAAATGGTCTAGATGAGACATGATGAATTCTTAAACTAAGATACTATCAGTAGAAATGGAGAGGAGTGAATGGATTTGAGATGCACTTTATTATTAACAGGATTTATTGACTAGGGGTAAGGGAGAATGAGAAGCCTGGATGAGATACAAATTTCTCTCTGGGAAATTTGGTATATGATGGTGTCATTAATTGAAATAAAAATTGTAAAAGGAACAGATTTTGGGGGGAAGATGGGAAACTATAAACCCTAGTTCACCACTGAACAGTTCTGAGACTTGAGAAAATTACTTGATGTCTTTAGCTGAGAAGATTAAACAGAAGAATATGCATGACACCATTTGGCATAGTGCTTTTCAAGGATAGGAACCCAGTAAGTGTGAGTTTCCTTTCTTCTAATTATATCTCAACAATATTCAGTTGTCACAAAGAATATTAATTGATTAAATATTAACACTCAGTAAAGGGCTTTGGAAGAACTCTAGAAACAGTTGTACTTTTATGGAGTATAAAATGGTCAGAATATTAAAAAAAAGTTTCAGTTTCAAATAAATCTCTGCATTTTATTGCAGTCTGAAAAATGTGGATAATTTATATATTCAAAGCCCATGTATAAAAAATCATAAAATCTCAACCAATATTTTCAAGTATTTAGTATGTGCAAGTTTCTGTGAAGTAGGCAGATAAGTGAAAAATAGCCTCTCAGATTATAGTTCTAAAGAAGATTATTCACATATAAAGACAACTAACAAAAGTGCATACAGAGAGGGCAGAGTCAAGATGGCATACCAGGAGGATGCAGAATTCATGTCTCCTCACAACTAGGGCACCTACCAGGCACCGATGGGGGACCATGGACACCTAAGGGGATGGGAGGAACCCCCAGTGACTGGTTGTTTCAATTATAGTTTAATTTCTCCTAATATATTTTTTATATTTCTAATTTTATTTTGTTTTTTATTCTTTGATATTGTACTGCTCCTTTTTTTTTTCTTTCTTTCTTTCTTTTTTTTTTTTTTTTACTGCTCCACGAAGCTTGAGGGATCTTGGTTCCCAGGCCGGAGGTCGAGCCTGAACTCCTGTGGTGGGAACTCCAAGTCCAAACTGCTGGACTAACAGGGAACCTCAGACCCCAGAGAATATCAATCAGAGTGAGGCCTTCCAGAGGTCCTAAACTCAGCACCAAGACCTGGCTCTATCCAACTGCCTGCAAACTCCAGTGCTAGACGTCATAGGCCAAACAAACAGTAAGAAAGGAATATAGCACCACCCATCAAAACAAAACAAAACAAAACAAAAGAAACAACAAAAAATATGTTACAGATGAAGGAGCAAGGTAAAAACCTACAATACCAAATAAATGAAGATGAAAGAAGCAACCTACCTGAAAAAGAGTTCAGAGTAATGATAGTAAAGATGATCCAAAATCTCAGAAATGGAATAGAGAAAATAAAAGAAAAATTTAACAAGGATCTAGGAGAACTAAAGAACAAACAAACAAACAGTGATGAGCAACACAATTACTGAAATTAAAAATACTCTAGAAGGAATCAATAGCAAAATAACAGAGGCAGAAGAACAGATAAGTGACCTGGAAGAAAAAATGGTAGAAATAACTTCCAGGGAGCAGAATAAAGAAGAATGAAAAGAATTGAGGACACTCTCAGAGACTTCTGGGACAACATTAAATGCACCAACATTCGAATTACAGGGGTCCCAGGAGAAAAAGAAAGGGTCTGAGAACATATTTGAAGAGATTATAGTCAAAAACTTCCCTAACATGGGAAAGGAAATAGTCAAGTCTAGAAAGCGCAGAGAGTCCTATACAGGATAAACCCAAAGAGAAGCATGCCAAGACACATAGTAATCAAACTATCAAAAATTAAATACAAAGAAAAAATATTAAAAGCAGCAAGGGAAAGCAACAAATATCGTACAAGGGAATCCCCATAAGGTTAACAGCTGATTTTTCAGCAGAAACTCTGCAAGCCAGAAGGGAGTGGTAGGACATATTTAAAGAGATGAAGGGGAAAAACCTACAAGCAAGATTACTCTACCCAGCAAGGATGTGATTCCGATTCAATGAAGAAATTGAAACCTTTACAGATAAGCAAAAGTTAAGAGAATTAGGCACCACCAAAGCAGCTTTACAACAAATGCTAAAGGAACTTCTTTAGGCAGGAAACACAAGAGAAGGAAGAGACGCACAACAACAACCCCAAACAATTAAGAAAATGGTAATAGGAACCTACCTATCAATGATTACCTTAAATGTAAATGGATTACATGCTCCAACCAAAAGAGATAGACTGGCTGAATGGATACAAAAACAAGACCCATACATATGCTGTCTACAAGAGACCCACTTCAGAGCTAGGGACACATACAGACTGAAAATGAGGGGATGGAAAAAGATATTCCATGCAAATGGAAATCAAAAGAAAACTGGAGTAGCAATTCTCATATCAGACAAAATACACTTTAAAATAAAGACTATTACAAGAGACAAAGAAGGACACTACATAATGATCAAGGGATCAATCCAAGAAGAAGATAAAACAATTGTAAATATTTATGCACCCAACATAGGAGCACCTCCATATATAAGGCAAATGCTAACAGCCATAAAAGGGGAAATTGACAGTAACACAATCATAGTAGGGGACTTTAACACCCCCTTTCACCAATGGACAGCTCAACCAAAATGAAAATAAATAAGGCAACACAAACTTTAAATGACACATTAAACCAGGTGGACTTAATTGATATTTATAGGACATTCCATCCAAAAAACCAGAATACACTTTCTTTTCAAGTGCTCATGGACATTCTCTGGGATAGACCATAACTTGGGTCACAAATCAAGCCTTGGAAAATTTAAGAAAATTGAAATCATATCAAGTAACTTTTCTTACCACACGCTATGAGACTAGATATCAATTAAAGGTAAAAATCTGTAAAAAAATACAAACACGTGGAGGCTAAACAATACACTACTTAATAACCAAGAGATCATTGAAGAAATCAAAGAGGAAATCAAAAAATACCTAGAAACAAATGACAGTGAAAACACGATGACCCAAAACCTGTGGGATGCAGCAAAAGCAGTACTAAGAGGGAAATTTATAGCAATACAATCTTACCTCAAGAAACAAGAAACATCTCAAAAAAACAACATAACCTTACACCTAAAGCAATTAGGGAAAGAAGAACAAAAAAGACACCAAAATTAGTAGAATGAAAGGAATCATAAATATCAGATCAGAAATAAACGAAAAAGAAATGAAGGAAAAAATAACAAAGATCAATAAAACTAAAACCTGGTTCATTGAGAAGATAAACAATGTTGGTAAACCATTAGTCAGACTCATCAAGAAAAAAACGGAAATATTCAAATCAATAGAATTAGAAATGAAAAAGGAGAAGTTACAACTGACACTGCAGAAATACAAAGGATCATGAGAGATTACTACAGGCAACTCTATGACAATAAAATGGACAACCTGGAAGAAATGGACAAATTCTTAGAAAAGCACAACCTTCTGAGACTGAACCAGGAAGAAAGAGAAAATATGAACAGACCAATCACAAGCACTGAAATTGAGACTGTGATTAAAAATCTTCCAGAAAACGAAAGCCCAGGACCAGATGGCTTCCCAGGCGAATTCTATCAAACATTTAGAAAAGAGCTAACACCTATCCTTCTCAAACTCTTTCAAAATATAACAGAGGGAGGAACACTCCCAAACTCATTCTACGAGGCCACCATCACCCTGATACCAAAATCAGACAAAGATGTCACAAAGAAAGAAAACTACAGGCCAATATCACTGATGAACATAGATGCAAAAATCCTCAACACAATACTAGCAAACAGAATCCAATGGCACATTAAAAGGATCATACACCATGATCAACTGGGGTTTATCCCAGGAATGCAAGGATTCTTCAATATACGCAAATCAATCAATGTGATAAACCATATTAACAAAATGAAGGATCATGTGATCATCTCAATAGATGCAGAAAAAGCTTTTGACAAAATTCAACACCCATGTATGATAAAAACCCTACTGGAAGTAGGCATAGAGGGAACTTATGTCTACATAATAAAGGCCATATATGACAGACACACAGCCAACATCATTCTCAATGGTGAAAAACTGAAACCATTTCCACTAAGATCAGGAACAAGACCAGGTTGTCCATTCTCACCATTATTATTCAACATAGTTTTTGGAAGTTTTAGTCACAGCAATCAGAGAAAAAAAGGAAATAAAAAGAATCCAAATTAGAAAAGAGGAAGTAAAGCTGTCACTGTTCGCAGATGACATGATATTACACGTAGAGAATCCTAACGATGCTAGCAGAAAACTACTAGAGCTAATTAATGAATTTGTTAAAGTAGTAGGATAGAAAATTAATGCACAGAAATCTCTTGCATTCCTATGCACTAAATATGAAAAATCTGAAAGAGAAATTAAGGAAACACTCCCATTTACTATTTCAACAGAAAGAATAAAATACCTAGGAATAAACCTACCTAAGGAGACAAAAGACCTGTATGCAGAAAACTATAAGACACTGATGAAAGAAATTAAAGATGATACAAACACATGGAGATATATACCATGTTCTTGGATTGGAAGAGTCAACATTGTGAAAATGACTATACTACCCAAAGTAATCTACAGATTCAATGCAATTTCTATCAAACTATGAATGGCATTTTTCACAGAACTAGAACAAAACATTTCTCAATTTGTATGGAAACACAAAAGACTCCGAATAGCCAAAGCAATCTTGAGAAAGAAAAACGGAGCTGGAGGAATCAGGCTCCCTGACTTCAGAATATACTACAAAGCTACTGTAATCAAGACAGTATGGTACTGGCACAAAAACAGAAATATAGATCAATGGAACAGCATAGAAAGTCCAGAGATAAACCCATGCACATATGGTCACCTTATGTTTGATTAAGGAGGCAAGAATATACAGTGGAGAAAAGACAGCCTCTTCAATAAGTGGTGCTGGGAAAACTGGACAGCTACATGTAAAAGAATGAAATTAAAACACTCCCTAACACCATACACAAAAATAAACTCAAAATGGATTAAAGACTTAATGTAAAGGCAGACACTCTAAAACTCTTAGAGGAAAACATAGGCAGAACACTGTATGACATAAATGACAGCAAGATCCTTTTTGACCCACCTCCTAGAGAAATGGAAATAAAAACAAAAATAAACAAATGGGACCTAATGAAACTTCAAAGCTTTTGCACAGCAAAGGAAACCATAAACAAGACCAAAAGCCATCTCTCAGAATGGGAGAAAATATTTGCCAATGAAGCAACTGACAAAGGATTAACGTTCAAAATTTACAAGCAGCTCATGCAACTCAGTATCAAAAAAACAAACAACCCAATCCAGAAAGGGGCAGAAGATCTAAATAGACATTTCTCCAAAGAAGATATACAGAATGCCAACAAGCACATGAAAGAATGCTCAACATCACTAATCATTAGAGAAATGCAAATCAAAACTACAATGCGGTTATCACCTCACACCCGTCAGAATGGCTACCATCAAAAAATCTACAAACAATAAATTGTGGAGAGGATGTGGAGAAAAGGGAATCCCCTTACACTGTTGGTGGGAATGTAAATTGATACAGCCACTATGGAGAACAGTATAGAGGTTCCTTAAGTAACTAAAAATAGAACTACCATATGACCCAGCAATCCCACTACTGGGCATATACACTGAGAAAACCATAATTCAAAAAGAGTCATGTACCACAATGTTCATTGCAGCTCTGTTTATGATATCCAGGACAGGGAAGCAACTAAGTGTCCATTGACAGATGGATGGATAAAGATGTGGTACATATATACAATGGAATATTCCTCAGCCATAAAAAGAAATGAAATTGAGGGCTTCCCTGGTGGCACAGTGGTTGAGAGTCTGCCTGCTGATGCAGGGGACACGGGGTTGTGCCCCGGTCCGGGAAGATCCCACATGCTGTGGAGCGGCTAGGCCTGTGAGCCATGGCTGCTGAGCCTGCACGTCTGGAGCCTGTGCTCCACAACGGGAGAGGCCACAACAGTTAGAAGCCCGTGTACTGCAAAAAGAAAGAAAAAAAAGAAAAGAAAAAAAAGAAATGAAATTGAGTTATTTGTAATGAGGTGGATGGACCTAGAGTCTGTCATACAGAGTGAAGTGAGTCAGAAAGAGAAAAGCAAATACCATGTGCCAACACATATATATGGAATCTAAAAAAAAAATGGTTGTGATGAACCTAGGAGCCAGGACAGGAATAAAGACACAGATGTTGAGAATGGACTTGAGGACACAGGGAGGGGGAAGAGTAATTTGGGACAAAATTAGAGAGTAACATTGACACATATACACTGCCACGTGTAAAATAGATAGCTAGTGGGAAGTAGCTGCATAGCACAGGGAGATCAGCTCGGTGCTTTGTGACTGAGCTTTGTAAACTTATCCCACCTAGAGGGGTGGGATAGGGAAGCTGGGAGGGAGACGCTAGTGGGAGGAGATATGGGGATATATGTTTACATATAGCTGATTCACTTTGTTATACAGCAGAAACTAACATTGAAAAGCAATTATACTCCAATAACGCTGTTTAAAAAAAGTGCATATGGAGTATATGTATAAAAACAGAAATACTACAGTAATAAGTTCAGAGGAAGGTGAGAATATCATAGCTGGATTGGTCACAGACTTCATGGGAGAACTAACATTAAGTTGGAGCTTTGATGGTTGTACCTGAAGAGCAGAGCAAAAATATAATGTAGATAGGAATTGGGCATGAACATAAGTGAAGAGGGCATGAACCTAAGTGAAACACTCTAAATGTGTTTGGCTGGAATGGAAGATTGACACTGTAAGAGGAAAGGCAGGTGGGACTACAAATTGTTAGAATAATTCTTATTTTTTTGAAGGGAAAGTTATACTTTGCATGTAAATTTCATGTAAGTACTTTCTGGAATGTTACTTTTTTTTGAGACAATTTAAACTTATTAAGATAATCATTATGGTGGCAATAATACTAATAATTTAGCTTAACATGTATTTAGCATATATTATGTGACAGGCTCTGTTTTAAATGTTTTACATGGGTGATTATCTCACATAATCCTCACAGGTGCTCCATGGGGATAGATATTATAATTATTAAGTTGATTATGAGTGTTCAGTGAAGGGATACAGGAAAGAGTGGGTTGAATACTTTTCTTCTGGAAATCTCAGAACTGCACTTGCTCTAAGAAATAGCAGAAGATTGCCTGTGCTATATGAAAGATACTGAGAAGGCTTCCTGCTCAAAATTATTCCTCTCACTCAAGTGTTAAAGTGCCTGAAATCCCACTATTAGAAGTTCATTATTGTTCTTTCCATATAATGGTTTTAAATGATTGAAATTGTTTTAGATCTTTTAAAATGATTTTTTGAAATGGTAAAGTGTCTTTTAAAATTCATGCTAAACACCATAACAAGAATGAATACATCAGCTTACTTCTATGCCTGAGATAAACCCAAATCAACACCATCAATCACTTGTGTGGGGGAACAAACCCCAAAGGGCAATAGAAGGGGTAAATACACAAACAGCAACAACAACAAAACCACGCATGTGTGGGGTGGGGAGAAGTGGATTAATATATAAACCACCCAAGTTGTGAATTTTCCAGAGATAGATACAATTTCTGGGAATTAAGCATCAATTCTCAAATCTTTTTTTTCTTTTAGTGTATTTACTTATTTATTTATTTTTATTTTCGGCTGCATTGGGTCTTCGTTGCTGCGTGCGGGCTTTCTCTAGTTGTGGTGAGTGGAGGCTACTCTTCGTTGTGGTGTGCAGTCTTCTCACTGAGGTGGCTTCTCTTGTTGCGAAGTATGGGCTCTAAGTGTACGGGCTTCAGTAGTTGTGACAGGCGGGCTCAATAGTTGTGGCTCATGGGCTCTAGAGCACAGGCTCAGTAGTTGTGGTGCATGGGCTGAGTTGCTTCGTGGCATGTGGGATCTTCTCGGAACAGGGCTCAAACCCATGTCCCCAGCATTGGCAGGCAGATTCTTAACCACCGCGCCACCAGGGAAGCCCAATTCTCAAATCTTAAACCAAGGACATTTGGGTTTTCAGTATTGGGGCACCTGATATTATATAATTAATGTTGCTAGGCTGAGAAATTCAGTTTCTGAATTAACTACATAATACTTGTACATTGTAAAGTTGTTATATAAGACATTATAATTTAAAAACAAAATTCTTGTTAAGTTCATATGGGTATGAAAACATTGGAACTGAAATGTATAATAAAAAACATTGATAAAAAGCTTACCTGCAACATCTCCAAAATAACAAATACTCCTCAGTAGATATTTTTGCCATTGTTTGAAGAGATGGAAATCTTTTTTAGAAAAATCTCTATTGACTAGAAATAGGCTATACCACAGTTGTCCTGGTAAATACAATACAGTTTTAATGGTCTCTTGTGTCATACATACAGAAAGTGTAAGAATATGGTTATATATTGCCTTTCTAGAACTTGCATATTAAATAATTTTATGTATATAAAATACAATGGAGATCCAGGAACAAATTTTGAAATCTTTTAGAAGACCAAAGTATATCTAAAGCCATGCACTTTATTCCCAGGGGAGGCAATAAGTACCTATTTATTTGCTTTAATGTAACTCTAAAAGCTTGCATATCTGTTTTCTGGACTCTAAATAACAAGCAGTTAAATAGAAGACTTGAAGGCAATATATAGGTAGGAGTAAGTCCAGGTGATTAAAAGAAAACAAACAGGCTATAAAAGCATAAACTTTGAAACTCTGAATTTACCATAAATATTAACCTGAATCTAATAATGAGAAAACAATCAGACAAGTTCAGATTACAGGATATTCAACAAGATAACTGATCTGGATTCTTTGAAAGTGTCAATGTGTATGAAAGATTGAAAAGAGCAAAGAGACTTTTCTAGGTTAAAAGACATGACAACTAATTGCAGTGTATAATCCTGGGTTTGAACCTGGATCAGAGAAATAAAATAGCCACAGAAGACTTTTTTATAGACAACTGAAGAACTCTGAATATGGAATGGGTATCAGATAATATCATATCTGATATTAAATTTCTTGGGTGTGATGATAGTATTGTGGTTATGTCGGAGAATATCTGTTCTTAGGACAAGATGTATGCTGAAGTATTTAGAGGGGAAGTATCATCGTGTCTGTTATTTAGTTTTAAGCAGTTCGTTAAAATGTATGTTTGTGTGTGTGTAAGTATGTCTTATCCTATCCTATTCTATGTATTTTTTTCTACTCTTTCATCCATCCATCCATCCATCCATCCATCCATCCATCCATCCATCCCTCTATCAGATAAATCAAGTGTGGCAAAATGTCAACAATTGGTGAATCTAAGTAAAGAGTAAAGTAACATAAAATAAAAATAGCAGACAAAAGGGCAAACAAGAATAAAATTTTCAAATCCCTACGCAGAATATGACAAATGAAGCAGTATTGATGGAGGAGGGGGATGAAGTAATTTTGATGCCAGCTGCTTAAACAGGGAGTTAATAATTCTGTGAATTTATACCATTTTCCCTGAAAAAAAAGAAGGTTCCTGACCTATGTTAGTGATGTTAAAATACGGAAGAGTAACATGTTGGAGATAAAGAGACTAAGAAAGCTAATGGTTACCACCTGTCAAAAAGAATGAAAAAGATATGAGATAAAAATGATTTCAATCCTACCAGACCCTAATCCACACCATTAACTTTTCAGTTAGTAGATACTCTAGCAACATGACACAGTGCACCAATGTGCACAAGATAGTAATTTGCTGAGTAGGTAACTTTCTCTTCCTGTTGAGTAGTATTTACAATTCATGCTCAGTCATTTGTGTTTAGTGAACTGTTTTCAGCTTAAGTTGAAGTGTATAGAAGAGTGATCTCAGTCACTGTAGGTATTATCTCACTTAAGTGAAGTAAGAATCATAAATATCATAAATGACAAAAAATTGTCACAATCAAAATTCAGACCCAGAAAAATTAACACTGCAAAAATTACTTAAATTGCTGGAGATGAAAAATTGAGCAAAAAACACAACTAGGATGTAAAAAATAACCATGAAAAAATACATCAGGAATTGAAATGACCTTTGCCAAGAGTTCCGTCTAAAAATCGTAGCATTAAAAATGCCACACCAAAAAGGTCACTTCTAAGAACTATGTGCTCAGAGGTAAATAATAAACTGCATGAGAGCAGGGAGAGCCTCTTTCTTACTTACTATTATTCACTACTATACCCAGAGCATAGCAAAAATATGAAACATAAGTAAGACAAGTATAACTTTATTTATGTAAAACCAAATAACAAGAAATGAAGTGTATTTGCATAAACTTACTTTCTCCTGTCAAGATTTCATAACTGAGGGCACATGATGAAAATCAATGGAACAAACATCCAATTAATTCTCTAAAATAATATTTCTTTGTTGAACATTTAAATTGAGGATTGTGAGAGTACAGATAATGTCTTAATTTGAGGATGCCCTTTTCATAGACCTGAATGTCTCCTGATCACATCTGGCCAGATATGATTTTTTCCTTTTGTGATTTCCTAAGATCGTGCATCACATAGTCTTATCTTACCTTACATTACAACTATTTGTTTATACTATGCATTTATGTCTTTATCCCTGTTGGACTGAAAATTCCTGAATGCAATGACTGTTTTTCATTTATATGTATATCTCTGCCAGAATCCAGAGTCAAGGCAAAACTTAAAAAAAAAAAAAATCAAACTAATAATGTCCAGTTTTGAAATCTGAAGACATGGAAGGGATATGAGCAAAGATGCGCTCATTATCAATGTAAACTCCTTAACAATCTTCTAATTAGGCTACATATCTAAAATTATTTGAAGAATAGTGCACTGATGCTCGTTTCTGTTCCCATGACTGATGAAATACTCTCAATGTAGAAATCTTTATATTATGATTTTTTATTTCTATTTTTACTTATTTTTATTTTCTTTTTGCAGTACGCAGACCTCTCACTGTTGTGGCCTCTCCCGTTGTGGAGCACAGGCTCCGGATGCGCAGGCTCAGTGGCCACGGCTCACGGGCCCAGCCGCTCTGCGGCATGTGGGATCTTCCCGGACCCGGGCACGAACCCGTGTCCCCTGCATCGGCAGGCGGACTCTCAACCACTGCGCCACCAGGGAAGCCCTAAAGTACTTTTTGATGGATGGATTTTTGCAAATGGTTTCTTGTACATCTGAAATAATTATACCATGATATACAAATAATTTAGTTATGTATATTGAAAGAGAAGAATGACTAAAGAATCAAATATTAAATTCTGATATGTCAAAATATTCAAAATCGAGTAAGAGACTTATTTTCCTGTTGTCCCCAGAAACAGTCTTTATATTAGGTGAGGAAATAGAGTTAATTTGATTAAAAACAATTACATAACATTTAGTTGCTAAAAAGGCATTCCTAGTACCTTGACTATTCTAAACCAATCTTTGTTCAAATGCTAGGTTATCTTTTCTGTTAAATTTTTCTTTCTTCTTTTTAAACCAAAAGTGAATTTCATTCTTGGAGCATCTCAGGAAAAAGTAGGAGATGTTTATTTAATTAATGAGGCACGAAAAAGTTTAGTAATTTGATCATTTCTTGCCTTTTTGGCTTTTGGCTTTTGTCCACATAATAACAAGGGTCTGGGCAAAAGAAAAAAATTCAGGTGGAATCTTTTACATGAAGCATTTAAGATATGTGGAAATATCTAATGGAAAAAAGAACCCTCCAAAAAAACTGACTTGAGGTTTTTACTCTTTATCTTGAGGTTTTTACTCTTTATCTTCATAGTTTTACATCGTAAACTTATAGCTTTAGTTCTGTATTGCTTTGTGTTTTAGCACCCTGCCTTTTATTAATATATTATTTAAACATTTTAATTTTGAAATTAACACAGAGTATATAAAACATATATGCATATTTTAATTAATAATAATAAAGCTAACGTCTTGTGTAACCACCTAGGCTAAGACACTTGAACATTATCACCACTTTGGAGGCATCCTGGAGCTCCTTACCTCAACACTGCCCTGTGGATTGTGCTCCCTTCCCTTCTCCACAGAGGTAACTCTCTAAAATGACTTTGTTCCTCTATAGGTTTAATACATATGTGTATATCCCCCAAACAACATTGTTTAGTTTTGCATGTTTCTGATTTTACATAAATAGTATTGAACTGTCTTTATTCTCCTGTGATTTTTCTTATTTTGCTCAAAATTATATGTTATTTGGATTCATCCATGATGTTATGTGTAGCCATAGTTTATTCATTTTCCTTGCTGATTGGTATTCCAGCACATGAATATACCACATTTACATATTTTTAATTTTTGGATTTTGTAACAATGATGATCTCTATATACTTATACATGTCTCCTGATACACATGTGCAGGGTTTTCACTAGGTATGCATGTAGGAGTAAAATTGCTGGATTGTAGGGTATGTTCATGTTCAACTTATTAGGTGGTGGCAAAAAATTTCCTAAAAGATTGCCTCAGTTTACATTCCCACCAGCATTATAAGAGAGCTCTAATAGCTGTACGTCTTTGCCAACCCTGAGCATTGCCAGGCTTTTAAAGTCATGTCTTGGGACTTCTTACCTAGCAGTCCAGTGGTTAAGACTCCATGCTTCCACTGCAGGAGGCCCGGGTTCGATCCCTGGTTGGAGAATTAAGATCCCACATGCCACATGGTGATGAAAAAAGCAAAAAAAATAAAGTCATGTATTTCTGATGTGTATATAACTATATTGCATTGTTTTATTTTGCATTACTAATAATGTTGAATATCTATCAATGTTTATTTTCATTTTCATTTCCTTTGTTGTGAAGTTCCTATTCAAGTCTTCCCCCTGCCCCTCCATTTTTCTACTAAGTTGCCTTTTCCCTTATTGATTTGTAGATTTTTTTTTTAACATCTTTATTGGAGTAAAATTGCTTTACAATCGTGTATTAGTTTCTGCTTTATAACAAAGTGAATCAGTTATACATATACATATGTTCCCATGTCCCTTCCCTCTTGCATCTCCCTCCCTCCCACCCTCCCTATCCCACCCCTCTAGGTGGTCACAAAGTATCAAGCTGATCTCCCTGTGCTATGCAGCTGCTTCCCACTAGCTATCTATTTTACGTTTGGTAGTGTATATATGTCCATGCCATTCTCTCACTTTGTCCCAGCTTACCCTTTCCCCTCCCCATATCCTCAAGTCCATTCTCTAGTAGGACTGTGTCTTTATTCCCGTCTTACCCCAAGGTTCTTCATGACATTTTTTTCCCTTAAATTACATATATATGTGTTAGCATACAGTATTTGTTTTTCTTTCTCACTTACTTCACTCTCTATGACAGACTCTAGGTCCATCCACCTCACTACAAATAACTCAATTTCGTTTCTCCTTATGGCTGAGTAATATTCCATTGTATATATGTGCCACATCTTCTTTATCTATTCATCCAATGATGGACACTTAGGTTGCTTCCATCTCCTGGCTATTGTAAATAGAGCTGCAATGAACATTTTGGTACATGACTCTTTTTGAATTATGGTTTCCTCAGGGTATACGCCCAGTAGTGGGATTGCTGGGTCATATGGTAGTTCTATTTGTAGTTTTTTAAGGAACCTCCATACTGTTCTCCATAGTGGCTGTATCAATTTATATTCCCACCAGCAGTGCAAGAGTGTTCCCTTTTCTCCACACACTCTCCAGCTTTTATTTTTTCTAGATTTTTTGATATTGGCCATTCTGACCAGTGTGAGATGATATCTCATTGTAGTTTTGATTTGCATTTCTCTAATGATTAATGATGTTGAGCATTCTTTCATGTGTTTGTTGGCAGTCTGTATATCTTTTTTGGAGAAATGTCTATTTAGGTCTTCTGCCCATTTTTGGATTGGGTTGTTTATTGTTTTGTTATTGAGCTGCATGAGCTGCTTGTAAATTTTGGAGATTAATCCTTTGTCTGTTGCTTCCTTTGCAAATATTTTCTCCCATTCTGAGGGTTGGCTTTTGGTGTTATGGTTTCCTTTGTTGTACAAAAGCTTTGAAGTTTCATTAGGTCCCATTTCTTTATTTTTGTTTTTATTCCCATTTTTCTAGGAGGTGGATTAAAAAGGATCTTGCTGTGATTTATGTCATAGAGTGTTCTGTCTATGTTTTCCTCTAAGAGTTTGACAGTGTCTGGCCTTACATTAGGTCTTTAATCCATTTTCATTTTATTTTTGTGTGTGGTGTTAGGGAGTGTTCAAATCTCATAATTTTACATGTACCTGTCCAGTTTTCCCAGTACCACTTATTGAAGAGGCTGTCTTTTCTCCACTGTATATTCTTGTCTCCTTTATCCAAGATAAGGGGACCATATGTGTGTAGGTTTATCTCTGGTCTTTCTATCTTGTTCCATTGATCTATATTTCTGTTTTTGTGCCAGTACCATATTGTCTTGATTACTGTAGCTTTGTAGTATAGTCTGAAGTCAGGGAGCCTGATTCCTCCAGCTCCATTTTTCGTTCTGAAGATTGCTTTGGCTATACGAGGTCTTTTGTGTTTCCATACAAATTGTGAATTTTTTTGTTCCAGTTCTATGAAAAATGCCAATGGTAGTTTGATAGGGATTGCATTGAATCTGTAGATTGCTTTGGGTAGTAGATTCATTTTCACAATGTTGATTCTTCCAATCCAAGAACATGGTATAACTCTCCATCTATTTGTATCATCTTAATTTCTTTCATCAGTGTCTTATAATTTTCTGCATACACGACCTCTGTTATATTTTGGAAGAGTTTGAGAAAGATAGGTGTTAGCTCTTCTCTGAATGTTTGAAAGAATTTGCCTGTGAAGCAATTTGGTCCCGGGCTTTTTTATTTGGAAGATTTTTAATCACAGTCTCAATTTCAGTGCTTGTGATTGGTCTGTTCATATTTACTTTTGTTTTTTTGTGGTATACGGGCCTCTCATTGTTGTAGCCTCTGCCATTGTGGAGCAAAGGCTCTGGACGCACAGGCTAATCGGCCATGGCTCACGGGCCCAGCTGTTCCGTGGCACATGGGATCTTCCCGGACCAAGGCACGAACCTGTGTCCCCTGCATTTGAGTGAAGCTGGGTCTTGGTGTTGAGATGCAGATTTTCACCATTTGATATTACTTGGAGCTGGGAGGTCTCTTGTGGACCAGTGTCCTGAAGTTGGCTCTCCCACCTCAGAGGCACAGCAGTGACTCCTG
>NW_020174793.1:582743-603915 GCF_003031525.2 Neophocaena asiaeorientalis asiaeorientalis
AGAAAAAAATTTTTTTAAAAGTAAAAAAAAAAAAAAAAAGTGCTTCCCTCATGGTGCTGTGGTTGAGAGCCTGCCTGCCAATGCAGGGGACACTGGTTCATGCCCTGGTCCAGGAAGATCCCACATGCTGCGGAGCGGCTGGGTCCGTGAGCCATGGCTGCTGAGCCTGCGCGTCCGGAGCCTGGGCTCCGCAAAGGAAGAGGCCACAACAGTGAGAGGCCTGCGTACTGCAAAAAAAAAACAAAAAACAAAGCGGGTGGACAGAACCCTAGGACAAATGGTGAAAGCAAAGCTATACAGACAAAATCTCACACAGAAGCATACACATACACACTCACAAAAAGAGGAAAAGGGGAAAAACCCATAAATCTTGCTGTCAAAGTTCACCTCCTCAATTTGGATTGATTCGTTGTCTATTCAGGTGTTCCACCGATGCAGGGTACATCAAGTTGTTTGTGGAGATTTAATCTGCTGCTCCTGAGGCTGCTGGGAGAAATTTCCTTTTCTCTTCTTTGTTCGCACAGCTCCCGGGGTTCAGCTTTGGGTGTGGCCCCACCTCTGCGTGTAGGTTGCCTTAGGGTGTGTGTTCTTCACCCAGACAGGACAGGGTTAAAGGAGCAGCTGATGTGGGGGCTCTGGCTCACTCAGGCTGGTTGACGGAAGGGTATGGAGTGCAGGGTGGCCCTGCGGTGGCAGAGGCCGGCATGACAATGCAACAGCCTGAGGCGCACTGTACGTCCTCCTGGGGAGGTTGTCCCTGGATAGCTGATTTGGTGGCTCTGGATCACTCAGGCCGGGGGGAGGGAGGGGTACGCATGCAGGGCGAGCCTGCGGCAGAGGACGGCGTGATGTCGCACCAGCCTGAGGCATGCCGTGCATTCTCCTGGGGAAGTTGTCCCTGGATCACAGGACCCTGGCAGTGGCGGGCTGCACAGGCTCCCCGGAAGGGAGGTGTGGATAGTGACCTGTGCTCGCACACAGGCTTCTTGTTGGCTGCAGCAGCAGCCTTAGCATCCAATGCCCTTCTCTGGGGTCCACACTGTTAGCTGCAGCTCGCGCCCATCTCTGGAGTGCCTTTAAGCAGTGCTCTTAATCCTCGCGCACCAGGAAACAAAGGGGGAAGAAAATGTCTTTTGCCTCTTCAGCAGGTCCAGACTTTTTCCTGGACTCCCTCCCTGCTAGCTGTGGTGCACTAACCCCTTCAGGCTGTGTTCACGCAGCCAACCCCAGTCCTCTCCCTGCGCTCAGACTGAAGCCCGAGCCTCATCAGCTCCCAGCCCCCTCCCACCCCAGCGGGTGAGAAGACAATCCTCTGGGGCTGAGTGCTGGTTGGCACCGACCCTCTGTGTGGGAATCTCTCCACTTTTTCCTCTGCACTCCTGTTGCTGCGCTCTCCTCCACGGCTCTGAAGCTTCCCCCCCTCCGCCACCCGCAGTCTCTGCCCGTGAAGGGACTTCCTAGTGTGTGGAAACCTTTCCTCCTTCACAGCTCCCTCCCACTGGTACAGGTCCCGTCCGTATTTTGTCTCTGTTTATTCTTTTTTCTTTTGCCCTACCTAGGTACGTGGGGAGTTTCTTGCCTTTTGGGAGGTCTGAGGTCTTCTGCCAGCGTTCAGTGGGTGTTCTGTAGGAGTTGTTCCACGTGTAGATGTATTTCTGATATATTTGTGGGGAGGAAGCTGATCTCCGCGTCTTACTCTTCCGCCATCTTCCCCCTCTCCCCCTGTAGGAGTTCTTTATATATTTTGGACAAAGGTCTTTTTCCTATGTATTATAGATATATTCTGTTATTTTGTGGTCTGTTTTCTCATTATTTTAATGATGTTTTGATATGAAGAAAAGTTTGTAATTTTAATATAGTTAAATTTATTATTTTTCTCCTCTACGGATTTTGATCCTTGTACTCTACTTAAGAAATCCTACCTTACCCTGAGGCTAGAAAATACTTTCTTATAGTATCTCCTAAAAGCTTTATATATTTTCTTTCACATTTAATCTTTAATCACCTTGTAACTGACTTTTATGTATGTTATTTGGTAGGGGTTCAATTTAATTTCTTTCTATTTGGTATCCAGTTGTTACAATAGGAAGTCTCAAAATGACCCCAGAAGTTCTTGGGGTCATAGTTACCTGGGACCCACAAACATGTTCTCACCTCATGTCAGAGGGGCTTTACCTATACCCAATCAGTAGCTCCTTCTCCCAGCAAAAAAGGCTGCAATTTCTCACTTTGGGTCACATATTTGTGAGACTGATTTATATTGTCCCACAGCTCTTAGATCCTCTGTTCTTGTATTTTCCCTCAATCTTTTTTTTTCTCTTGGTGTTTCAGTTTGGAAATTTTCTCTCACCTGTTCTCAAATTCATTGATTCTTTCCTCATCTCTGTTGAATCTGACAAGCCCATAGAATACATTATTCATTTCTGTTACAGTGTTCTTATTTTTCATATTTCTATTTGAGTCTTTTGTATGGGTTCCATCTGTCTGCTGAAATTCTGTATCTGTCCATTTTTGTAGACTCTTTCCCATGTTGTCCACGTTTTCCACTATAACCTTTTAACATATTAGTCATAGTTATTTAAAATTACCTATCTGATAGTTCCAACATCTGGGTCATCTCTGTGTCTCAATCTGTTAATTGCTTTGTCCCTTGACAGAGTTTTTTTCCTTACTTCTTTGTGTCTTGTAAGTTTTGATTGAATGTTGGACTTCTTGTTTAGAATAGTGGATACTGAGGTAAATAGTGTCTGTGCCTGGAAATGGGCATGTCTTTTCTGTTAGGCAATTGATGTGTGTATATATGTGTATGTGTGTGTGTATATGTGTCTCTGTGTGTGTCTGTGTGTAGTTGATCAACTTAGGAATTGAGCTAGGTTTGAGTTTTATTGTTGCTATGGTAACCTTCAGTACACCAATGGTTTCAAAATCCTCTAGTGTTATTTTGTGCTTCTGCAGGAGTCATGGAGGTTTTTTTCCTTCAATTTTCCTGCTCTACTTTCAGCTTTTGGCCTTCCTGTGTGTCTGCACAATATCACTAGATTCTCTCTATGCCCTTGCCTTTCTCCAGCTGATTTCTATTGCTTGTGTTTTGGTACTTGCTGGCCTTGTGGTCGGGGGGTAGGGAGATTTTTCTGTTGTCCTGGTCGAGGCTGTCTTAGACATGTCCTCTATTCCTTCTTAGTCATCCTGCTCCTCCTTCCCATGGCAGTCAACTTTGCCTTGTATCTTTGGCAGGTTTTGCACAAGACAATTTTGCGTCCCTCCTCCTATAGCAGGATACCTCTAATAATCTGGGCCCATGCCTCTTTCTTGCCCCTTCTCCAGAAGTAGAAGCTTACTTGTTTTACCTTTCCCCTACCCGGAGTAAGTCTTCATTTGTGCCCTGGGGGGCAATCAACGAAGTTTGCTGCCTCTGTCCCAGTACTTTATGACCTTTATTCTGTAGGAGAGAAGGTTCTGCATGGGGCTTCATACCATTCCTACAGTGGTGGCTGCTCCCCTTTTCCAAGCCTGCACCACTGAGAGAGGATTTCTCTGGTTTCTTGTTCTGCCCCCTCTTTTTCTCATGAACACACAGTGTAGGTTCATAAAGAAGAATCTGTGAGTGGTGTGAACAAGAAGAGTGTCTAGGCTCCTGAGGGTTTTATGTTCTCACAATAGTTCACATTTATCCTTGAGCAATTTGCTAAAAATATATGCATAATTCCTAATATCAACTTGTATGGAGCCTGGCATATTTTTTTCTCCCATATTCAGCCACAGTTGAGCCAATTGTCATGTCATGTCTCTCCTTGGAAGTTTCTGTCTTTCCTTGGATGTCAGGCTACTTGGTTGTGCTGGAACCTCAGCTCTCTAATGGGTTTAAGAAAATCTATACTTTTGTTGTTTATCTGCTTTTTCTTATTCTTAGTGTGTGATTGCTATATTCCAATTTTCTACATTTTAGGCAGAAGTGGAATATATACACACACACAGTAAATACACATTTATTTATATATATGCATTATCTATGAATACTGTATTTATGAAAATACACATATATTTTTACATTTATTATATCCATTTGTATACACCATCTTATAGTATAGTATTTGTATTTGTCCTTTTGTCCTATCTCTTCTATGATTATTTTTATCTCCTTTCTTGTGTTAACTTGGTTTGATTTGATTTTATTCTTTTGCATGTCACTTTCTTTCTCTAAGATTCTGGAATTTGTATACTCTATTTCTGACTCTTTAGTTGTGACCTTAGTAATTACCATAGACATGCTTCATTTATCAACATCTAAAGTTAACCTGTATCTTTACTCAATTCCTTAATAATACAAGAATCCTAGCACATTTTAACACCATTTATGTTCTCCAACTTATGTATTATTTTTGATAGGTATTTAAATTCTGTTTTCTCTTTGAACCACATACAACTTTTAAATTACATTTATTGTTTTATACAATGTTCAAATTTACCCTCTCAGACTGTCCATCTGAGATTACTTTTGGTTTGCTGAAGTACATTCTTTAGAATTTCCTTTAGTAAGAGACTGCTGTTGACAAAACCTCTTAAAGAGTTACATCCTACACAGACATACATGCAGAGAGGTGAAAAAAGCTTGCATGTCTTCTCCCCTCATCTGCTTAATATTGAACCTTAAGTTATGTAAGCTTTCTTTTTTTTTTTCTTTTTACTCCTCTCTCTGTTTCTCTGGCAGTGTAAGTCTGTATAAGACGTAGCTCTTTGGGAGGCCCAACTTTAGGGTGGGAGGATCTTCTACGAGGCTACTCATCTTAAGTAGGCCATGGATTTTGTCTTCTGTTCCCATTTTTCTGTGAGGCCATGAAAAGCAAAGCTCAATTTCACTCTATGGGTTAAATGTTCTCAAGAGAAAAGCTAGCAGCAGCACTCTCCTTATCATTCTAGGTTCTTATTTATATTTACTTCCTGGTCTTAAGAATTTCTTATATTCTTACCAGCTCATTTAAGATTTTTAAAGTACTTAATCCTGAATTTATGGTTGTTTTTGATGGATGGTCAGTAGAGATAGACTGTCACACTGCTGAAATGAAGTCTATTCAAACATTCCCAAAAGACTGTTAAGCCTGCCAATGAAGTTGGCATCAGCATAAATGAAATGAGTACAGTATACCCGAAATAGTATGGTATATTCAAATAAATTTTTGTTATATACTTGATTCAAGTAGGTGATAGTCTGGATACATTTTGTATTTTTATTTTCAATTTTTAAATTAAATTTTAAATTAAAATTGTTTAAGTGTAAAATTCAACATTTTTTACAAAAGGTGTTCTTCCATACTTACCGTGTAACCTTGCATTGAGATGATTAAGGGACTGTAGGATCTTTTGTTCTTCAGCTGATAGTGCACAGATGTTAAATTGCTGGGTTTTATTTAAAGTCAGATTTGATTTCTGTAGCTGCTTGCTATTCATGACAGTTAGAATTTCATCCTCAGGCACTGAAGCTTTCACTAGGTTTTCAGCCATCAAAAATTCAGAAGTACTGCCTGAAACTATAGAAACTTTACATTAACTATTCTTTGATCCCTTTTTGTCTTTGGGATTAGCCCTTATACATACTTAACTGACATATGTCTGTATGTATTCATTTCACAAACAGAAACCTAGTACATCTTCTGTTACTTTGCATTTTATTTACCAGGATCTTCTATAGCTACCATTTTCCCATCTCTAATTTAAAAAAAATACTCAAAATGATGGCAGTGAGGTAATAATTTCTAGAGTGTTACCTGAACTAAGGAAAAAAAATACATTATGTATATGTAGATTATTTCTGTTTTGCTTTTGTTATTCATTGGTAGTTCAAGGAGAAGGTGAAGTAGATTGTCTTTATAATAGCAGTTATGATGAGTTATAAATAAAAGTAAGAGAAAAGGAACTTATGGAAATTTTAGAAAATTAGATGATCAGCTGAACAGAATTGAAAGCCTAGAAACTGACCAAATTCAATAAAAGAACATATGATCAAAGAAGTATCAAAGACTTGAGAGAAGGGAAAGATGACTCAATAAATTAGTTTGTTGTTTATAAAATAATCAATTTGGAGTATCACTTCACATCATCTATTTAAACAAATTCCAAAGACATTAAAGAATTAAATTTAATGAATCAAACCATTAAAATAATCTAGAGGAAAAGAAACATTTCTAATTTTCTGCATTGGGAAATTTCTTTGAGTAATGGACAAATCACTAAGAAAAGACTAAAAACATGTTAATTTAAGGTCAGACTTCCCTAATAGATTTTAAATTCTGAAGGCCAAGACTTTTGTATGTTTTGTTAATTATTGTATATCCAAAATATTTAGTTGCAGGCAGGAGATTGGCTCTCAATAATTATTTATTGAATGAAAAAATGTAAAGTAAGACTTCTATATGTAAAAATAAAACATTAAGTGGAATAAACTACACATAGTAAAGTGTTAAAAACATTTGTAGCTAACATAAGGATCAGAATCCTTGATATTTAGAGTTCTCAGAAATGATTAAGAAAATACTAAAACTCCAGTATTTACAGGGAAAAATAATATGAAGAAATAATTCATCAAAATAAATATACAGGGCTTCCCTGGTGGCGCAGTGGTTGAGAGTCCGCCTGCTGATGCAGGGGACATGGGTTCGTGCCCTGGTCCAGGAAGATCCCACATGCTGCAGAGCAGCTGTGCCTGTGAGCCATGGCCGCTGAGCCTGCGTGTCCGGAGCTTGTGCTCTGCAATTGGAGAGGCCACAACAGTGAGAGGCCCGCGTACCGCAAAAAAACCAAAAACCAAACAAACAAAACAATTAAGCCTATTATTAATAAAAGATGTACAAATAAAAACTAATAATATATCATTTCTTTGTCTGTCTTATAAGTAAATAATAGAAGTGATTCTACCTCAAGTTGGCATACACCCCAGAAGAATTTTGAATGATAATACTTTGCAGGAAAATGCTATAGGAATATGTATAATAACCTCTAACAATGTTTATTTCGTTTGATCCAGTACTCATTTAATACAGAGTTTCATTCAACAAATATTAATTGGGTGCCAATTAATGCCAAGTACTGTAATTTTAATTCTGGGAATCTAAATATGGAAATAATTGAAAAGTCTGAAGAAACAATGTAGATAGATGTTCAGTACATTACTATTTAGAATAAATAAAAAAACTGGCAACAATCTAAATGTGCAGGGTGTGGAGAACTCAGGTCCCCAAATGGTCATTTAACAGTCATGTAATATGTAAGTACTTGGGAAAATATGTATAAGAACAACAAAAAAGAAATCATTGGGAACAAAGCTAAGAGGAAAATGTTTAAACTAAAACATACCTTCTTCAATATTAGAAGTAGCCCTTGTGGTTTGTTTTGGCTCACTTGAACTTAGTTGGACACTTTGTCCAAAATTCTATAAAAATAGAATATTGAATCAGAATATAATTCCATATTTAAAATTAATGATATATTGACTTACCAGACTTTTACTTGCTGTTTATATTTTCTGCTATTTCTGTTCATATAATATATATTTTCTTTTTTTTTGGAGCAGAAATCAAGAATTACGGGAATAAGACCTTTCTATGATGCCTAAAGATTAGAAAAATGTTTTATGTAGATTTTGGTAAATTTTTAGATTGCAATATTGTCTTGGACATTTGAAAGAAGGAAGTAAGTTGGGTGGCAATCAGAAGTGCTAACTAAAGGAAAGGTAAAAAAATTACCGTAAGGCTGGTTTATCCTTGTAAGGGTAAGTCACAATTATTGATAGTAGCCAAAAGCGTCTGATTATGGCTAATGCTAAGGACAGGTAAGTGTCTTAGGTGACAAAACTTAAAACAGAAATGGCTGCCTCGATGTTGCACAGTACTGGGAAATGAAAAATATCAGAGCACTGGCAATTAGCACTCCCATTCAATACTATGAGTGATACCAACTCTCCTTCCTTGGATATGGTCTACTTTGATTCTTTACCCCCATTCTGTTCCACTCTTAAGAACTGACTGTTTCTCTTAGATAAAATTGCCTGGCTATGACTATACCTAGCTTTTGTTCAGTCTAATTTGAAGAGTAACCGATGCAGGTTTCTTCAACAGCCCTGCTTTGATAGCTCTCATAGCCTCGCCTAAACTCCATTATAGACTTGAGACAACCTGGACTGAGACCCTGGCACAAAGTGGCAATTGTGCTTTATCTGTCTTTCACTAACCTCTTTTAGTTTCTCTCCATGTAGAAGTAGTGGCTGGGAAAAAATCCATTGTGATAAAATATATTTCCTAATACAAGGTGACAGGGCCGGTGCTACAGTAATTGAATGCTTGTTTAAGCTCTTGAGTAAAAACAAAATCAAACCCAACCCAAAACCAAATATCAAAACAAAACAAGGATGAAAAACAAATAAACTTCAAAACTTTGTTTTGATTCAGGAACACTGACCTATTTTAAAGCTAACAAGACTTTGGTAGATGTATAAGTGGTGTGTGAGTGGAAGATGTATATTATGTGAAAGTGGAAGTGAAGCTTCTGGAAAGAATATAAATGGACTCTAAAACAAGATAGAATGCAAAGGAGCAAGACACAGAAGAACAGAATAAGACACAGAAAAATAAAGATGAATTTAGAAAGGGCACTAATAATGGCATTTAAAATTTAATTTGTTCTATTTTTGTTATAACAACTACACATTACTTTTAAATTTAATGTACATTAATAAAAATAAAGAAAAAATAAAGACAAAATTTGTTCACTTTATAGATCTTGAGATGTTTGATGTGGAGAACACGGAAATTAAAAGGAAGGACTTAGGCATTATTCTATCTGTAATCAGGAAATTATGTTTGTAATTAAGTTTGTTATTAAACAGTAAAAATATATTGGTAATGAGACAATATTTATATAAATAAAAAACTAAATGACTTGTTTTGCTGATAAAATTAAATCACTGTTGATAATTCTTCATATAATAATCATCTATATAAAAATCAATAGTTTCTACAGTATGCAAATAATAGGACCCTCAACCTTTGACGTGGAGTATAAATTCCTCATAAAACACTCTATTTCCAGTTCTATTAAAAATCAGAAGTGGTATTTAAGGTAGAAACTTCAAGTGAAATGCTATTCACTTATCCATCTAGATTTTTTAATATTTGTAAATTTTAATTAATTATTTATTTATGGCTGCATTGGGTCTTCATTGTTTCATGCAGGCTTTCTCTAGTTGCATCGAGCCGGGGCTTCTCTTCATTGCAGTGAGTGGGCTTCTCATTGCAGTGGCTTCTCTTGCTGCACAGCATGGGATCTAGGTGTGGGGGCTTCAGTAGTTGCAGCACTCAGCCTCAGTAGTTGTGGCTCGCGGGCTCTAGAGTGCAGGCTCAGTAGTTGTGGCGCACGGGCTGAGTGGCTCTGTGGCATGTGGGATCTTCCCAGACCAGGGCTCGAACTCGTGTCCCCTGCATTGGCAGGCGGATTCTTAACCACTGCGCCACCAGGGAAGTCCCCAAGATTTTTTAATATTTTAAATTCAACCCTTGGATCATGCTAGACCTCTAGAAAATGTCATATTTAGGTCACATTTACTTAGCTCTTACAGAATTACATCCACTAATTTTTAAATCAACATTATTATGCTATGGACCTTTACTGAAGATCTCTATTTGAAACAGCACATGAAACTCCTTATTTATTTGTTGTTGACTGTTAATAGGGATATATCTATTATGAACTTCAAGGTTCCCTATAGAGGATTCTCAATGGAAAATGGCTTTTAATACAGTATACCTCATATGAAATCATTATTGATATCCCCTGATAACTACGCAACACCTTATTTTCCTTCTTGCCATGTCTTCCGGGAAGCTTAGATACCAATAGGATATTTAAACACATGGAACTATATTAGTCTTCATGATAAGCATACTTGCTTCCTGTTTCCATGGCTCTAATTTACTTTTCTTTTTTTTTTTTTTTTCATTTTTAACGTATATTTAAATAACTTTTGCGAATAACCTGTTTTTTCCCAGAGTTGAGTATAAATAATAACAAGTAAAATAGTGTGATTTCCTAAAGTTAGTTTAAAATATTCATTAGTAACTGATCATTTAGGCTAACTAGAATATAGTGTATTAGTGCAGTGCAGTAAGCCCCTAGCATAGAGTCTGCACTGCTTCACGATGGCTTTGGCTATATCATTTATGTTGTGGTGTACAGTTTACAGGAAAAGCACAATCCTGTAAGAATATTCTGTTTTCCAAGCAATTTTTCACTATTGAATAAAGATTTTTACTAACACTGTACTTACATTCATCTGCTCACTGTACTTCTGTCCTACAGATCCAGTGTTTTGTCTTTTTTGCTCTAAAAGGCTTCTGTGCTTATTTTCAACAATTTGTTTTCTTCTTGTAACAGTAGAATCTTAAACAAATGCCAGGACAATGTCAAAATTTACACAAGTTGAGTAGACAGTATATACCCACTGTAAACTTCCAAGTTACCTTCAAACATCACAGAAAACCCTGTTTCTTTCATTCAGTTGGCAAACTTCTGTTGAGCTTCTCTTTTATGTACTGTGCATGGCACAGTTACAATAAAGAATTGAACAAAATCTCTGTTTTTGAGGGGTTTATAGTTTAGAGCAGTGACCTCTAAAGGTGGTGGTAGAGCACCAGAATAAATCACTGCTGCACAGGAAGAACATATTAAAATTCCAGTTTAAATTTATTATCTAAAAATTAGAAATTTAAACTTTACTATGATAATATATGATTGACACTGGCACCTTTGTCAGTTTGCAAGGTAGATGGTCATACACTGCATACAGTAAACAAAGTTATCTTGGAGGAACAGTAGAGGTTCTAAGTGTATAAGGTTGGCAGTGTTATCATTCATTAGTGTTCTTTTGTGTCCTTCAATGCACTAAATTTTATGTGTGCCCTCGATTTATGGATAACTCGTAGTATCTGAATGAGTCCTCACAAAATGGAAAAGAGAATAAAAATGACGTTTGTAGGGCTTCCATTGTATGTGCAATGTTTTATTATTTAAGCTGAGTGGTGGGTACATGGATAATTATATTATTTCCTATGCTTTCTCTATGACTAACCAAAAACATAGTCTTGCAAAATCATAAAGATAATACTAATAATGCAAGCACAGGTAAATAAGAAAAAGACAGAGCTGACACACATCTTATTCTCATTACAAACTCTTTGCCACATAATAACAATGACAGTATAGTTATATTGTAACAAAGAATCACAAATTTAAAAATTAAAAAAAATAACAATAAACCTCACCCTAAATGCATTGTGTTCCCTAAGATATTATCTAAGGATGGTATATGGAACGAAGTCATCAAAATTGATAAGACATTTGAAACTAAGCATTCAGAAAATTACTTATAATACATGAGATTTTTTTGTATATTAATACATAAAATTATTTTTATAATTATCTTAAAATGTATGATTTATAAAATACAAAATTTAAAAATTATTTAAAAAGCTTGTACTTCATGTTTACCTCATTTAAAAAAATTTCTAATTCTGGCTAAGGTCCTTAATGTATGTATTAGTACAGTAATACTGTACTAATATATGGCATATACATTATATATATGCCATACATATATGTGTATATATACATATATGTACATATATGGCATATATATGATATTTGCTTTTAATAGTTTATTGTACCACTTTTAACAGTGGTACAATAAAAACTCTTGGAGTCCAGTGGTCCAGAAGAATGGATATAAATTTAAATGATTACAGTAAAGTGAATAACTTCTATGTGGAGCAATAAACAGAATTAAGCGAAAGCACAGAGGCTACAGTGTATTTGTAAGAATCAAGAAAGGCTTCACACTGAACCAGGAAGAATAGAAAATATGAACAAATCAGTCACAAGCATTGAAATTGAAACTGTGATTAAAAATCTTCCAACAAACAAAAGCCCAGGACCAGGTGGCTTCAGAGGCAAATTCTATAAAGCATTTAGAGAAGAGCTAACACCTATCCTTCTCAAACTCTTCCAAAATATAGTAGAGGGAGGAACACTCCCAAACTCATTCTATGAGGCCACCATCACCCTGATACCAAAACCAGACAAAGATGTCACAAAGAAAGAATACTACAGGCCAATATCACTGATGAACATAGATGCAAAAATCCTCAACAAAATACTAGCAAACAGAATCCAACAGCACATTAAGAGGATCATACAGCATGATCAAGTGGGGTTTATCCAAGGAATGCAAGGATTCTTCAATATACGCAAATCAATCAGTGTGATACACCATATTAACAAATTGAAGGAGAAGAACCATATGATAACCTCAATCGATGCAGAGAAAGCTTTTGACAAAATTCAACACCCATTTACGATAAAAACCCTGCAGAAAGTAGGCATAGAGGGAACTTTCCTCAACATAATAAAGGCCATATATGACAAACCCACAGCCAACATCGCCCTCCATGGTGAAACACTGAAAGCATTTCCACTAAGATTAGGAACAAGACAAGGTTGTGCTCTCTCACCACTCTTATTCAACATAGTTTTGGAAGTTTTAGCTACAGCAATCAAAGAAAAAAAGAAATAAAAGGAATCCAAATTGGAAAAGAAGAAGTAAAGCTGTCACTGTTTGCAAATGACATGATACTATACATAGAGAATCCTAAAGATGCTACCAGAAAACTACTAGAGCTAATCAATGAATTTGGTAAAGTAGCAGGATACAAAATTAATGCACAGAAATCTCTGGCATTCCTATACACTAATGATGAAAAATCTGAAAGTGAAATCAAGAAAACACTCCCATTTACCATTGCAACAAAAAGAATAAAATATCTAGGAATAAACCTACCTAAGGAGACAAAAAACCTGTATGCAGAAAACTATGACACTAATGAAAATAATTAAAGATGATACAAAAGATGGAGAGATATACCATGTTCTTGGATTGGAAGAATCAACATTGTGAAAATGACTCTACTACCCAAAACAATCTACAGATTTAATGCAATCTATCAAACTACCACTGGCATTCTTCACAGAATTGAACAAAAAATTTCACAATATGTATGGAGACACAAAAGACCCCAAATAGCCAAAGCAATCTTGAGAACAAAAAATGGAGCTGGAGGAATCAGGCTCCCTGACTTCAGACTATACTACAAAGCTACAGTAATCAAGACAGTATGGTACTGGCACAAAAACAGAAATATAGATCAATGGAACAGGATAGAAAGCCCAGAGATAAACCCACACACATATGGTCCCCTTATCTTTGATAAAGGAGACAAGAATATAAGTGGGGAAAAGACAGACTCATCAATAAGTGGTGCTGGGAAAACTGGACAGGTACATGTAAAAGTATGAGATTAGATCACTCCCTAACACCATACACAAAAATAAGCTCAAAATGGATTAAAGACCTAAATGTGAGGCCAGACTATAAAACTCTTAGAGGAAAATATAGGCAGAACACTCTATGACATAAATGACAGCAAGATCCTTTTTGACCCACCTCCTAGAGAAATGGAAATAAAAACAAAAATAAACAAATGGGACCTAATGAAACTTCAAAGTTTTTGCACAGCAAAGGAAACCATAAACAAGACCAAAAGACAACCCTCAGAATGGGAGAAAATATTTGCAAATGAAGCAACTGACAAAGGATTAATCTCCAAAATTTACAAGCAGCTCATGCAGCTCAATAACAAAAAAACAAACAATCCAGTCCAAACATGGGCAGAAGACCTAAATAGACATTTCTCCAAATAAGATATACAGATTGCCAACAAACATATGAAAGAATGCTCAACATCATCAATCATTAGAGAAATGCAAATCAAAACTACAATGAGATATCATCTCACACTGGTCAGAATGGCCATCATCAAAAAATCCAGAAACAATAAATGCTGGAGAGGGTGTGGAGAAAAGGGAACCCTCTTGAATTGTTGGTGGGAATGTAAATTGATAGAGCCACTATGGAGAACAGTATGGAGGTTCCTTAAAATACTAAAAATATAACTATCATATGGCCCAGCAATCCCACTGCTGGGCATATACCCTGAGAAAACCATAATTGAAAAAGAGTCATGTACCAAAATGTTCATTGCAACTCTATTTACAGTAGCCAGGACATGGAAGCAACCTAAGTGCCCATCAACAGATGAATGGATAAAGAAGATGTGGCACATATATACAATGGAATATTACTCAGCCATAAAAAGAAACGAAATGGAGCTATTTGTAGTGAGGTGGATGGACTTAGAGTCTGTCATAGAGAGTGAAGTAAGTCAGCAAGAGAAAAACAAATACCGTATGCTAACACATATATATGGAATCTAAGAAAAAAAAAAAGTCATGAAGAACCTAGGGGCAAGAAGGGAATAAAGATACAGACCTAATAGAGAATGGACTTGAGGGTATGGGGAGGGGGAAGGGTAAGCTGTGACAAAGCGAGAGAGTGGCATCGACATATATACACTACCAAATGTAAAATAGATAGCTAGTGGGAAGCAGCCGCATACCACAGGGAGATCAGCTCGGTGCTTTGTCACCACCTAGAGGGGTGGGATAGGGAGGATGGGAGAGAGGGAGATGCAAGAGGGAAGAGATATGGGAACATATGTATATGTATAACTGATTCAGTTTGTTATAAAGCAGAAACTAACACACCATTGTAAAGCAATTATACTCCAATAAAGATGTTAAAAAAAAAAAAAGGCTTCATAGAGGTACGTTTAAGCTTGGTCTTAAAGGAGTAATAGGTCCCAAATAAAAAGATCTTTGAGTCAAAAGGAACACTATTTTCTAAAGCACAAAGTAACAGTGACACATAGTTTAAGATTCTTGGGGCTGAAATGTGGAAAATTCAGTTAGTCTGGGACATAGAATATGAATATGCATGTAAGGACACAAATGTCTTGGGAATTACATGGGAGTGTGTATATGTACTTTTGTGATGTGAGTTCAGGTAGGAAAAAATGATACAAATATTTTTAGCCCTGAAATTAAGTACTGAAAGAACATGGGTACTGTATCTAATTTATGTTACCATAGCTAATATACATGTATATTTTCTCTACATAACTATACATATATAGCTATACACATACACTATAATTAAATATTTATGTCTATATAACAACAAAGACACAAAAGCTTCCAACTTTCAAGAAAGTTGGCTAGTAATTGAACACCTGACCTTTTAGAATAAGGAATAATAACATAATTCTAGCTAATGTGTTGAGCACTTGTAATTGCCCAGGCATTGTTCTAAACTGTAGGCACTATTATCATCACTATATTTACAGATAAAGAAATTAAGGCACAGGAGACGGTAAGTAACTTGCCCAAGGGCAAAGAGCCAGTAAAGAGCAAAGCTGGGATTTAGCTCCAAACAGTCTTTAAAATCTAAAATTCTAGCTCTTACCCTCTATGTTAGTAACTTTCATTCTGATTTGACTGTGTCTCATAGAAAGATATTTTGCATTGTGAATTAGGATGTATACATAGTTTTGTGAAACATACTTTTACATAATGCCCCCTGGTAGTTTCTATTCTAGAACATTCTACAATTATATTTCATTAAAAAATCCTGGTCACTACTCATTAAATCAATTTTATAATCCGCTAATGAATCATGACCAGTAGTTTAAAAAGTACTGTATTATGTTTATTCTCACCTATATGGGAATGCTAAATATGTTAAATGATAGATACGCTAAATGTTATAGTTTATAGTGAGATCATTTGGGCAGTATAAAGTTTTTATACTGTTTTGTATGCTTGGAACTGTCTTCCCCTAAACCTTATAAAGTCTCTATCTTTCTATTTTTGAACAGCTTTAAAAATATATTAAATAAATGAAAATTAACTTGGCCACATGAGTGCTGTATCAATAATTTTTTCCTTCCTTTAGCCCTGTTCATAAATCTTCTGGAGGCAAGATCTACCAATACTTTTGTACTTTCTTTATTTGTAGCATAATTGTTTTTGGTTGTTCTTTGTGTAGATGTTCAGTTTTGTGGATTATAGACTGATCCCAGGAACAGATGAAGGGGAAGAACCTACAACCAAGATTACTCTACCAGCAAGAATCTCAGTCAGATTTGATAGAAAAATGAAAAGCTTTACAGACAAGCAAAAGCTAAGATAATTAATATAATAGCTGACAACCTTGGTATTTTTGCAAAAATAATATAGCTTGTAATGGCATCTCTGGCCAAATTTCTAGTCTCAATGAAAATTCTAAATATGGTAGTTTTACTACCAAAACTCAAAATAATGCTACTAATCTTTAGTAAAGTATTACATTTTTTTTTTTTTTTTGGTGGTACGCAGGCCTCTCACTGTTGTGGCCTCTCCCGTTGTGGAGCATAGGCTCCGGACGCGCAGGCTCAGCGGCCATGGCTCACGGGCCCAGCCACTCCACGGCATGTGGGATCTTCCCAGACCGGGGCACGGACCCGTGTCCCCTGCATTGGCAGGCGGACTCTCAACCACTGTGCCACCAGGGAAGCCCCAAGTATTACATATTTTAAAATTTGCAATATTCTTAATTATAAACGAGGGAAAAATCTGGAGACATTCACGGAATTATATATTCAGATGAGATCTTAGACATTAACTAGTTCAACCACTTACTCATAGATCTAAATCACTCAGAGGTGAACTTGAATGCTTAGTGATGGGGAGCCATTACCCCATGTGGTGCCCTCCTCAGTTTTTGGTGGTTTAAGCTCAAACCCTTACTTATGCTGAGCTGAAAACATCCTTGCACTTTTTACCACTTCATCTTTTTCTGTTTTCTCCTTCTTTTACATAATAAACCTTCAAACATTTGTACAGAGCTATCATGTCTCTTAGGCTTGAGCTCCTTTAATTGGTCATCAGACCGAACCCCTCCTTCCAGAGTCATGGCTCACCCCAATTTTTTATATGCAGCCCTTAAAATATATAGCCTAAAATAATGTAGAGTATAACAGTACTTCCAAAGATCTGGTTATTATAGCCTAAAATTATATTAAGTTTTTAACAGATATAGTAAACTTTTTTTTTTTTTTGGTTTAGTTTTGTGTGAATTTTTTCTTTTTTTTTAAAGAACAGTTGTCAAGATGGATATCTTTCTTCTTCTGTAAAATTAAAAGAAAAAAAAAACCCCAACTAAATAGATACAAGCAAAATGCCAAATGCAAAAAAAAAAACCACATTAAAATGTGTGAGTTTTGGGCTTCCCTGGTGGTGCAGTGGTTGAGAGTCCGCCTGCCGATGCAGGGGACATGGGTTCGGGCCCCGGTCTGGGAAGATCCTACATGCCGCGGAGTGGCTGGGCCCGTGGTCCATGGTCGCTGAGCCTGTGCGTCCGGAGCCTGTGCTCCACAACGGGAGAGACCATAGCAGTAAGAGGCCCGCGTACCACCAAAAAAAAAAAAAAAAAAATGTGTGAGTTTTATTCACCAAGAAGAGAGAAACTACAAATCACGAATTGGCAGAAAATATATGCAACACATATAACTGACGCAGAATCCTAGAGTATACAAGGAACTTATATCAATAAGGGAAACACCTTCCCGCCCCAGAATCCAAGAGCAGACATTTCACAAAAGAGGTAATGCAAATAGTGCATAAACATATGAAAAATGCTCAGTTCATTAGTAACCAGGGCAATGCAAATCGTTATAATTAGACACCATTTCTCACCCATATGATTGAAAACATTAAAAAGTCTGATTATCGGAGTTTTGGTGAGCATGTAGTAAATGGGACTTTCATATATTGCTCTGGAAAATAATTTGGCATTACCTATTGAAATACACTTAACCTACTTAAAAATACACATACTCTATGACCCAGCAACATGTTTATCAGTAGATATGCAAAACTGTTCCCAGAAGCATTATTCATAAAAGCAAGAAACTGAAAGCAACCCAATGTCCAGTAATAGGAGAATGAAAAATTTTTGTAGAATACAGCAATTTTAATGAAATGTAATACAAAAATGAATACAAATGAAGTACAACTAAACTAAAACAAAACTATTGAGTATTTTTCCAAAAAACAAATCTATTGAGAAAAGCAAATCATAGAGGTATATAGATGAAATGGCTCATTTATATGAGTTACAAAACTAGGCAAAACTAAACAATATATTGTTTGAGATACATTTACACATAGTAAAATTATAAAGAAAAGCATAGAATAATTAACACAATTCTATATAGTGTCATTTTGTAAGATAGGAGGGGGATGCAATTAAGGAGAGGCATGTGAGATTTCAACAATACTAGTGATTTTCTATTTCTGAAACTGGGCATTGGGCACAGGGTTCTTTTATTATTAGTCTTTAACTTGTTCTTGTACATTATGTACATTATTTGTATGTAAGACATATTTCTCAATTGAGAAACTTTAAAAAGTATATTGAGTGCAAATACATGACTATAGTTATCTCTGCTAAACCAAACTTTATTAGTTTTTGCTCATCATTTCAGTTAGTAAAGATGATTTCAAATCTTCATGCCATTCTTCATTTTATTAATGACTTCCTTTGTTACTCTGTACTTTCCACAAACTGTATAGATGAATGTACTATTTTTTAAAATGTGTATCACTGAAAAATCTAGTTATTCAGCGTTTTAAAAATTAAATTAATTTATATTCTCCAGCTTTATTGAAATATTGACAATACAACATATTTTGTTTACAAGTTATATAATGTGATTATTAGATACATATATATATTTCAAAATAATCACCACAATAAGGTTATCTCCATCTCCTCACAGAGAGAGTTTTTTTTTTTTTTTAAAACAAGCATAATAGCTAAGTAATTATGAGAACAGATGCTAGAAAAAGAATGCCTGCATTTTAGTCCCGGCTCTGCCATTTATACTAGTTATGTGACTTACACAAGTTATTAGCCCTCTCACTGTTTCAGTTTCCTCATTTATGAAATGGGTGTAATATTATTTACTCACAGAGTTATTGAGAGAATTAAATTTGTTTCCATATGTAAAGTGCTCAGAATAGTGATTGGCACACAGTAGATGCTATCTAATTTTTACCTAAAATAATTTGCTTCAGTGTCTCTGATTACATTTCTGATTCCATGAAAACTAGATTTATTCTAAGGTAAGAACACTGGAGCTGCAATACAAAATCCTGGCTTTGTTTTGAACTACCTGTGTCATCTTGAGCTATATAATCTCACTGTTATGTATGTCAATTTCCTCATCCATAAAATATGGGAGTTAAGCTCAATTGTATCTTTGATCTTTTCTAGCAATCAAATTTTTGATTCCTTGAAGGTATTTTTAATACTTCCTAGAAAAGAAAAAAAATACATTCTTTCTGAAATCAGGTTTCGAAGTATTTGATATGCCAACATCATTTGGCTTTTTAAAAAAGTGAAGTATAACCACCTATAGAAACATGAGCAAATTATAAGTATACAGGTTATGTAGACACACCCAGATTGCACAGACACCCACTGAAAAAGCTTTCCTTATAACCTGTTACCATATACCCCCATCCATAGTTGTACCTATTCTTCAACCTGATAGAAATGAAATATAATATGCATTTTAATGACTGGCTTCTTTTGCACAATATCATGGTGATTCATCCATGTTACTGTTTCTTAGCAGTGGCCGATTCATTTTTTATTAAGGTATTTCTCTGAATGAATAAATTTCACTTTATATATTGTAGTGTTGAAGAACATTTGAGATCATTCTAGATTATGGCTATAAAGCTACTAAAGTTTTAGAACTTTAGAAAGTTCTTGTACATGTCTTCTGTTTTACATATGAATGAATTTCTGACACACACACACACACACACACATCTCTTGGTCTGGAATTGCCAGGTCAAAGGATATGCATATATTCAAATTTAGTAGACGTTGAGTTTCCAGGTGTTACACATCTTTGTTAATACTTAGTATTGTATTTTAAAAATTTTAGCCATTCTGATAACGTGTGTGTAGTTGTATCTAATTGTTTTAATGTGAATTTTTCTGAGGACTGAAGATGAGATCTTTCCATGTTTATTGACCATTTGGCTATCCTCCTTTATGAGAAGCTAATTCAAATATTTTGCCTTTAAAATAAATCGGTGTGATGGTCTTTTTGATGTGTCATCTGTCTACTGTCCCCAGTTATTCAATCAAACACTAATGTGTTGCTGTGAAGGTATTTTGTAGATGTTATTAAAGTCTATAATCAGTTTGCTTTAAGTAAAGGGGATTATCCTAGATAATCTTAGTGTACCTGAGTCAATCAATTCAAAGGCCTCAGAAGCAAGCTTTCTTGAGAGAATACAAAATTCTGCCTGTGAATGGCAACGTTTGTCTGTTCCTATGAGTTCCTGCCTTTCCTCCTGGCCTGCCCTAAAAATTTCAGACTTGCCTAGATACCCTCCTCCCCCGACTCCACACACATTTATGTAAGCCAACCTATTGAACTAAATCTTAATATATCTTACTGGTTCTGTTTCTCTGGTTCAAACCTGACAGATGTAATTAGGTTGTCTTTTTCTTATTGATTGTAGGAGTTCTTTATAGATTCTGGATATGAGCTCTTTGTTGGTATTATGCATTATAACTATCTTCTTTCACTCTACAGTTTGCTTTTTTAATATCTTAATGGTGTTTTGGATGAAAAGTTTCAATCTTCTCCTTAATGGTTAGTGCTTTTATGTCTGTGTAAAAAATCCCTGCCCATCCCAAAGTCATATGCATATTCCCTATGTTATCTTCTAGAAGCATTTCTTTTTCACTTTCCATATTCATATATACAGTTCACTTGGAATTGATTTTTGTGTATGGTGTGAGGTAAGGGTCATTTTACTAATTCCATATAATCATTCAATTGACTCAGCACCATTTAATAAAAAGACAAATATTGGGCTTCCCTGGTGGCGCAGTGGTTGAGAGTCCACCTGCCGTTGCAGGGGACACGGGTTCGTGACCCGGTCCAGGAAGATCCCACATGCCGTGCAGTGGCTAGGCCTGTGAGCCATGGCCGCTGAGCCTGCGCGTCCGGAGCCTGTGCTCCGCAACGGGAGAGGCCACAACAGTGAGAAGCCCGTGTACTGCAAAAAAAAAAAAAAAAAAGAAAAAATTTTTTTTCTTTTTTTTTTTTAT
>NW_020174793.1:603929-715609 GCF_003031525.2 Neophocaena asiaeorientalis asiaeorientalis
AAAAAAAAAAAAAAAAAGACAAATCTTTTCTCCCTGCTATGCAGTACCACCTTTGCCAAAAATCAAGCATTCAAATATGTGGGTCTGTTTCTAGACTCCATTCTATTCCATTGGTGTAAATATCCTGGTGCAAAAAGCATATTGTAGTCAGAGAGAAGGATGTAAATAATTACTGATTTTAGAAATAAGTTATTGATGTTGACCTGGTCCAGAGTATGACAAAAGGAATGGATACTTGAGGCAGAATGGTAGAGAAATTCATTAGAGGTGAGAAAGGATTGAGAGAGATCAGGGTGTTGGATTGTTCATTCACATCAATACTGAATCACCAGTATATTGGCAAAGACTTTTCCAATAAAGAACGACTGTGAACCAGATGCCAAAGTCCTCTTTCAGGGGAAAAATTACTTGAGAGACCAGGAGTTGGCATAGTTGAATGACTTGGGTCTCATGGAAATAGAGTTTTTACTGAGAGTTTTGCTGGAGAGTTCTGGATATGCTAATGGAGAGCAAGATGCCCTCCACAATTGTCAACTCTGGGTACACTGTGAGAATAAAAGTGACCTGGCAAATAGGAGAGTAGAAAAAAAATGAACAGATGCTCACTGAACTATAATCCAGTATTAGCAAAGGGTTCATTTGAAATGTTTAATATTTAAATAGTTTTGAAAAAAAAAAGCTTGAATGACTGAACATACAAAGATGTTCAGTAATGTAATACTGAACAGATGTAATCCTGTTAGTATTAGATTTTCCAAGTATAATTACAGTATTAAGAAGTATAGACATATATAACAAAACAGAGTGGTACTGGCACAAAAACAGACACATAGAACAATGGAACAGAATAGAGAGCCCAGAAATAAACCCATGCACTTATGGTCTATTAACCTACTTCAAAGGAGGCAAGAATGTACAATGGAGAAAAGACAGTCTCTTCCATAAGTGGTGCTGGGAAAACTGGACTGCTACATGTTAAAGAATGAAATTAGAACATTCTCTAATACCATATATAAAAATAAAATCAAAATGGATTAAAGACCTAAATGTAAGATTGAAAACCAAAATGGATTAAAGACCTAAATGTAAGACTGGAAACTCCTAGAAGAAAACATAGGCATAATACTCTTTGACAGAAATCATTGCAATATTTTTTTGGCTTTGTCTCCTAAAGCAAAGGAAATAGGAGCAAAAATAAACAAATGGAATCTAATTAAACTTAAAACCTTTTGCACAGCAAAGGAAACCATCAACAAAATGAAAAGACAACCTCATGAATGAGAGAAAATACTTGTAAATGATATGACCAATAAGGGATTAATATCTAAAATATATAAATAGCTCATACAACTCAACAGCAAAAAACCCAATCAAAAAAACCAAGCAGAAGACCTGCACAGATATTTTTCCAAAGAAGACATATGGATGGCCAACAGGCATATGAAAAGATGCTCAACATCACTTTAGAATTAGTAGAGAAATGCACATCAAAACCACAATGAAGTATGACCTCACACCTGTCAGAATGGCTATCACCGAAAAGTCTACAAATAACAAATGTTGGAGAGGATGTGGAAAAAAGGGAACCCTCATACACTGTTGGTGGGAATGTAAATTGCTGCAGTCACTATGGAAAACAGCATGAAGCTTCCTCAAAAAACTAAAAATAGAACTACTTTCACTCCTCGATATATATCTGATGAAAGTGAAGACACGAATTTGAAAAGCTACTTGCACCCCAATGTTCATAGCAGCATTATTTACAATAGCCAGGATATGGAAGCAGTGCATAATGGAATATTACTCAGCCACAAAAAAGAATGAGATTCTGTCATTTGCAATAACATGGATGGACCTAGAGAGTATTATACTTAGTGAAATAAGCCAGACAGAGAAAGTCAAATACTCTATGTTATCATTTATATGCGGAATCTAAAAAATAAAACAAATGAATCTATATAACAAAACAGACTCACAGATGTAGAGAACAAACTAGTGGTTTGAGGGAAGAGGGAATGGGGGAGAGGCAAAACAGGGGTATGGAATTAAGAGATACAAACTACTATGTATAAAATAGATAAGCAACAAGGATATATTGTACAGCACAGGAAAATATAGCCATCATATTCAATAACTTTAAAGTATAATCTATAAAAATATTGAATCACTATGATGTACACCTGAAACTAATATATTGTAAATCAACTATACTTCAATAAAAGCAAAACAATGAACAAAAAAATAAGTATAGACATATATAACAATTACAATATTTCTATCTCTTTAAAAACATCGCAAAAAATGTTAAAATTCATTACATTTTCCAGTGTTCCTCATACAAAGACCCCTAAGAACTATTACCTACTTTGGTTAAAGTTAGAAAAATATTGGTGTTTTAGATTTTATATATATATATATATTTCTTTTAGCAGAGAAGGAGATCATAATTTTCATATGTTACTCTTTTATGCTTGAGCTATTGGGAAACTATATTTCCTAATATTTTTCCTGATCAGCTCAGACTCCGATACATGTTCACTTAATAATTCTATTTATTACATAGTTTTAGTAGAAAAACTATGGGACTTGGAGCCATAGATATTTGAATGAAAGTACCATTTTTGCTATTTCCTAGCTCATGACCTTGGGCAATTCTATTTCCTTCTTTGTAAAATGAGGTTTAAAAAAATACTTATTTGTCAGGGTTGCTGTGAAGTTTAAATGAGACAATAATTGTAAAGCACTTAGCACTATAACTGGCACAGAGTAGGAATTCAAAAAAGGCAACCATCATAATTTATTTACCATAATTTCCTTTAAAATATCAAATCTACATGATGCTTTCATTTTCTGGAAGGAGTGTGAAAACTGAAGTTACATTGTGAAGTGGCTGGATAAAAAGAAAATGAAACCTTTTAGTGAGAGAAATAATAGCTAAAAATCTAGATTTAGATTAAGGTCTTTGCATTTAGCTTCCCATCTGCTAATATGGCTTGTGTCCATTCAATTCAAGAAAAGACTGGATGCCTACTAAGCGCCAGGCAGTGTTAAAACCTGGGGATAAGGTGAAGAATTACAAAAATAGTCCCTTGTCCTTAAAATCTCATGGTCTAATTGAAGAAGGCTTTAAATAGTTTAAATTTAAACTAACTACCTCATTATATCCTCTTTATATTTATTCATACCTTTGGGAGAAGAAAAGGGTTGCTTTTCTGTTTCCCAAGTCTTATCTATTTCTGAATAAGCAATTGATTTCTACTGGTAGGAAAATTTATGGGCCTATAGTCCATTCGCTTAGAGGAAAGTAGCTTCATGAGGCATTAACCAGCTACTAAGGGCAAAGCCATAATATAGAGAATTAATTTTCAAAAATGTTTAAAGGAATGCTATCATTTTTTCTCCATATGAAACTCTACATACCTAACAGATAAAAGTAAAGTTGCCACTCTTTTGGAAAGAGAATGAGAGTGGTAGGCACACCTATTATTAGTTTATAACAATTAAACTTAACAAATATTTTAAAGAAGAATAAAGAAAAGTATTATAATCACATTTATTCACCTATTTAGAATAATTTAAACAACATTTTTCACTGTGCTTACTTGATAGAAATTTTTACTGTAATATTGGGATAATAACAGAATGATATGGGACAAGAATAAAACTGCATTCTTTGTCTTCCCTCTTTTAAACTAACAAGAAAAGTCATGGAAAAAATGGAGGTTGGCAAAAGTTTCTAGTTTTAGTTGAGCAAAGGTTGGGTCATTCGCTTAAAAGCAATAGCTACTAGATAGACAAGGGTACAATATTAAGGGTGATAAGTTATTTCTATAAAGCTGTTATTATTTAATATTAATATCGTATAAGGTGCATATTGCCATATCTCAAGAAGAGAAAGTTCACATGAATTTAAAAACTTGTACTTTTTACCTATAAAAATATATAAATTTATTCTTACCAGCGGCCTTTTCATTTTGACCCAGAATATTATGCTGTATTTTCCACAAGGGAACAAATTCTTCTTTAGTAGTTTTAAGAGTCACAGAGGAATGACTTTCTTCATATGTTGGACATCTTTGGGTGTAATATAATGTCCCATCTTGCTGGGCAACCATTTGATTGCCATTTGAATGATTTATCTTTGCTAAAGTTTGGCACTCAGAAGAACAATATGGTAGAGATGGCATCGCAGTGACTAAGTCAGGACAAACATGTGAGAGTGGAAGACTACTTTCTTGATTCCACTGATTTAACTTGTGTTCTGTTGGAAGCACATGTTTTGAATTAACATAGTCACATGTACTGATGTTTTGAGAATTTTCAGGCATTACAGTTTGATACTGAGATACTTGTATATTTTTACAACTTCTAATATTTAATTGAGATTTAGGAGGAGGATGAGGTACAATTAATTTACCCTGAGCTTGTAAAAATGTGTTGGCTTTGCTCACAGACTGTGGTCGAATAACAGCGCCTTTTCTGTTCGTATATATAAAGCCTGATTGAACTTTAGCAGATCTTGTTCTTCTAATTACTTTTGCTCCATCTTTTTGTGGATTAGTTTTCTGAGTTTTAGAACCACCACTATTTACAGGGGATTTACTTTCCTCTTCTTTTGAGTCTGGCCAGGCTTGTTTAGCAATGTTATAACCTGAAGGTATAAAGCAGTTCAAAGGCACATGGTCTATTCCAGATCCTCCTAAAGCAGTGACATTTTCAGAGATAAAATCATCCTTGGGCTTTTTCTTATCAGCAGAATTCACAGAAGAAGCAGGAATAATACTAGTAATGTTGCTGGCAGCAACACTTTTAGTTTGAATGTGGAATTGTTGAGACCACTGTTGAGTTATTCCTATTCTATTTTTCAGTGAATGATTATCTTCAACATGTTTTTCTGTATCTTCAGTTTCATCAATCCATCTCAGTTTTTTAATAATCTTTGGAATTTCTGCACTTTTCCCTTTTTCTTTTGTTAATTCAATACTATCTCTGATATCTGCTGCTTTTTGATTTCCTAACTTAAAGCCTTGGTTTGTAACCAGTGCCTTAAAATAATCATGTTCGTATTTAGATTCTTTCTTTAAAATACTTTTAAGAAACCTCACACCATTTCTCTCATGAATATTGCATTTCATTTTCTTGTGCTGACCAAGTAAGTCACAATTAGAAATTATACTATACAATGATGTTGATGCTTCAGCTATTTTCTGTTTTTTATCTTTTGAGTCAGAGTTGTAAGGTATACAGCCAGCTTGAAAATTATCTGAAAATAAAGACAACTCTTCCTCATCACAGTTAGAATATCTTATCTTTTCATCTTTAATGTCTTTCATTTCCCCTAACTTATCAGAACACTGCACTGGGTCAATTTCTTTTATATGTATACTATTTTTTGGTAAAGGCCTAGCTGATTGTGGATTCGATGGCAAAACTAAAGGTTTTGCCACAGGTACAAATGAAGTGGGAACTGAAGTAGTTCTACTTTCTTGAGTCAATTCAGAATATTTCTCTTGGTCTGAAATTGTTGCCATTTCCTGGGTTGGAGAATCTGGATTGGCCTGGGCTTTGCTGAATTTAAATGTTGGGCTCTCAGTAACTAATGGTCTCTCCCTTTTGAATGATCCAGGAGTGGTGTCAGTTGTCCTCATAGCACTAGTTTCAGAGGTCTTTTTGCTTTTTTTATCTTTTACAAATATGGGTGGACTATATACAAAGGCTACTGAATTGTTAGCAGTATTTGTGGCTCTTTCCACAGTTCTACTCAGAGCAGATGAATTTTGTTCTTCACTATTAAGACATTTACGTGAAGGTAGAACATTAGGTTTACTTAAAATATCTGAGAAAGGTGTGACAGTCTGAGTGTTTGGATCATCTAAATTTATAAGCCAATTATTTATATATTGAGTTTTAGAGAATGACAGCTTATCTTCATCAAAGCGGCTTAGATTAGTTGATTGCAGATTTGCGGATTTGAGGGAAATAGAATTCTGCTGCTGGATTGATGTAGAAGGCTCCTTATCAAGTTTTAAATATATTTCTTCACATTCCCTAGCCTCAAGACTGTCTATATTTGAGAGGGTTTCAGAATTTGTTATATGATTAACTTCATCACAAAATTTCTGAAAGAAAAAAAAGAACATTGTTTTATAGCTTAGAAAATTTTAAGTGCCAAAATTAATGATTCAACACACCATTGTTACTGAGCCCAATTCTATTTGGCATATAAAATAGAGTAGTACGACTACAAACCGTATAGGTATATAAATAATCTATATCCATGGAGTAGTCCTCAGAGTGAAAAAGAGGGAGCCAACAAAGACTTACAATAAAGTGTGTGTGCCTTAATTTCTTCACCTTGAAGTATTGATAATTACTTAATTATCCTAGCCATAGTTATAGCTTAAAAAATAATTTTGCTATTGCTATTCCATTCAGAGAATGGAGTTTCTTGATGATTTCATAATGGCATGTGAAATTCTGAAAAATAGTAATTTACAAATGGTATTTTTTTCCTGAAACCTTCACTGGACTTCAACAAGGCTCCTAAAAGCCCTATGACTCTAATATGAGCTTCCTATTGGTAAGGCTACATCTTTTTATAAAAGTTAATCTCATGGTCTGTATAATAGAGTTCTCAACTCTGGCTGCATATTAGAACCACATAAGAAGCTTTGTAAAAACATGCCAGGTCCTGCTGATTGAATACTTCGATGGGGTCCAGGTATTGGTGGTATTATTATTATTTTTAAATTCCCCAGGTAACTCTAATGTGGATTTAGGATTGATTTTAATGACTCGTTTTTGGAGATTTAGCACAGTAATAATTTCTATGAATTCCTTACATGTTCTTATCGCTACTTCAATGAAATTTCATGGAAATTATCAGTTTTTAATAAAATTTCATGATCACTTCAAAGTAGAGTCAATGTTTAAAACTATTTCTAATTTCTCACATATATAACATATGTTTAGAATGCATTAATCTGTATCACATATGTAGAAATAAATTCAAGAAGACTTTAAATTGTTAATCTAGTCAAGAAGTTAACTGGACTCAAAGAAAATTAGTTCCCTTAATATTTTAGAAAATTTAAATATTTTGGTATTAAACAAAAATTTATTATTTTTATAACCCCCAAATAAACTGAGAAACCAATGAAATCAGTTACAGATAAAATATTTTACTTTGTATAGTTCATGCTTATTGATATACTATTGTGAAATGTTTGAAAATGATTCATAAGAGTTTGTTATTACTAGCATTTACTCCCTGCCTGTCACATCCTTCAGTACTGTGATATCTTTTTAAAGAGATGGTCACTCTACCTAACTAGAACAAATCAAAGCACAGCTTCTTCAGTGCCTGTTTTTGGAATTGAGTTATATTAATTGATAATGAGGCTCCTAAAACCTCTATGACTCTAATATGAATTTCTTTGAGATTGCATCTAATGAGATATAGAAATCTGGGTTAGAAGGTCCTTCTAGCTGTAAGTGTGATGTTCATGGCTTTAAGATTTCTCTTCGCATAGGTCTGTGATGGCTTCATTTCCCAAAGCACCTCAGAAGAAATTCAGGAACTTCTGATTTCACTAAATTATACTATTTTTTCCCTCAGAAATTTTCTTATACTAAAAAATGAAACATTATGATCAGCTTCAAGTTTTGCTTGTAAGTTACTGATATAAACTGTACTAGACTTAACATGCCTTGTGTTTTAGTCTTTAAATCAACTTTATTGAGATATACTTATCTACAATAAAATGCACTCATTTAAAATGTACAGTTCGATAGGTTTTGAAAAATTATTTACCCATAACCATCATACTGAAATATTTTAGAACCTTTCCATCTGTTGAAATTTCCATCATGCTTCTTTGTAGTCAATACTTACCCATTAACAACCACTAATCTGTTTTCTGTCACTATAGATCTGAGTTTTCATCTGTTATTTTCATTCTGCCTGAAAAATTTCTGGGAGCATTTCTTATAGTGCAGATACTGGTGGTGGTGTTCAGCTGATGTTTGTTTGAAAATGCCTATTTTGCCTTCATTTTAGAAGGACATTTTAGTTAGATATAGATTATAAGTTGGTCATATTTTTTTTTCTCAGAACTTTAAAAATATTGTTTCACTGTCTTCTGTCTTGAAATTAGTATGGTCCATCTTATCTTTGTTCACCTGCACGTAATACATCTTTCCCCCCCTCTAGCTTAATCTAATTTTCATGTGCTTTTATGAGGGGTGTGTGTGCACATGCACATGGGTGCACACTTATCCTTCTTGGAGTTTGTTGAGCTTCTTTGATTTGTGGATTTATAGTTTCATCAAGTTTGAAACATTTTCAGCCACTGTTTTCTTTAAAGATTACCTCTACCCCTTGTGAGATTTAAATTAAATGTATGTTAGATTTAGATATTGTTCCTCAGGTCACTAACATTTTGTTATATATTTTTTCCGTCTTTTTTCTCCCCATGCTTCAGTTTGGATGATTTCGGTCCTCTGATCTTTTTGTCCATAATGCCTGCTCTGTTAAGTCCATCCAGTGTAATTTTAATTTTAGATAATATGTTTTCAGATCTAGAAGTTCTATTTGGTTCTTCCAAAAATTCCATTTTCATTATGTTCATTTTTCTTTAATTCCTTGAAAATATTTAAAAAGTTATTTTAAATTCTTGCCTAATAATTCTGTTATCTCTGTCATTTATGTGTCTGATTATATTGGCTAATTTTTCTCCTGGTATGGGCCATACAGGTTTCTGCCTTTTCATATGTCTAGTAAGTTCTAATTGAGTGTTGGACGTTGTGAACATTATGCTGAATGTTTAGATGTCAATCTTCTTTAGAAAGGGTTGGGGGTTTTTTTGACAGGTAGTTGGAATACCTGTGGAATTTTTTAAGGCTTTTCCAGAGGACATGTACAGGTAAAAAGCTTATGTGATCATAGGGTTTACCTCATTTGTTTCCCTTATTTTTCGTGATCATATCTTATACTACCTGTTCTATACTGTCTAAAAATAATTGTTTCATATTATTTATTCAGAATTATAGTTGTTTATGGCAGGAAGGCACTTCATCATAGCCAAAAGAAGTCTCCTGCTTCGCTTTTCTAGTCTTGCCATAATTGCTCAGTTATTGGATAAATTAGGCCAAGGTTATGAATTTAATCTTGATATCAGCCTACTAAGAATCTCATAACTGTGTGTAATTACTCATAAGAAATAAAGTGCATGAATATTTCAGGAAATGTAGTATGAACTCCATGCTCATTTGTGGGAAAAACCAAAGTAAATACCATATTAGAGTCAGAATAGAGAAACCATTTCTAGCTAATTGTGCCATATTTTCATTAAGAACCTTATGTCCATATGTATTATAATTTTCAAGTTGCTTTTTATAATCTAGTCTTTAATAATGTTACTTATATTACATTATACTTTCAAATAGCTTTCATGTTTTTCAGAAAATAGCATCCATAAAGCATATTTTTCTAAATATGAGAGATGGAAAAATAAGAATAAAAGCAGAGAGAAAAATGGAGTAAAAGGTTAAAAAAATATTAAAAACTTATTTCATTAGTATCTGTGATGAATTTGTGCTGATTCATCCAAACACACCCTTGGCTAGTGGTATACATTTCTTTAGTGGAGAACACTGCAAAAATGGGACAGAATTATTGCTAGATATTAAAATATTAATAATGTATTTAGAGTTTCATACTTGCAAACTGCTTAGATGCTGATCTTCTAGGAGTTTCTGAGTTTCCTCCAGTTTAAGCTGGAATGCATCTTTGTTAGTAGTCAAGTTTGCCTTGCTGTTTTCCTTCATTTCTTTATCAGAATTGATTTTGGATAGATGTTTCTGATGCTTGTGATCATTTTTTGACAATGATGAAGGCAAGGAATTATCTATGACTCTGTGAACCATACATAAAAAATGTTTAGTACATTTAAATAAAGTTAGCATGCATATGATATATTCATATGTATGTGTGTGTTTGTGTGTGTGTGTCCAGATAATCACATATAAGGATATTGGAGAAATATATAGACATATTAGAATGGGAATTTCAAGGAGTCAACAGTAGAATAAAAGTGGATGTGAGATTACAGTGCCAATAAAGCACTCCGTCTTCATGTAGGAATATCCAATTATTCATGGCTCTGATTATTAAATCCTATTCCTCTATCTATTGTTTGGGATAGATATAGAAGTAATTCCTGTAGCTATATAGAGTTAGTCCTCAGCTCTTTAAGAGAATTCCTATCTGGATAATGATATGCTGCATACCCTTAGTTCTGAGTTGATGTCATGGATGGTAGGTATCCCTATAACCCTAATAGAGTTGGTTGAAGATTCAAGCAGATAGAAAATAAAATTTCTTGTTAGGGTAGAAAGGAATTTCCATCTAACTTTACTAGTTTTGGAAGCTTGGATTTTATTGCATGGAGAAGAGTGTACATATTTATTTTCAGTTGTACCACAAATATAAGCATGGTTTTCATGCCACAGAGGGGGCTACCTTTATTTTTAGTGTGTTAAAGTGCCATCCGCAAATTATTAGTGGATGACATCATCTTCTTTTAGAATTTCGCATCTTCTGGAAACTTATAGCATGTAACATTTCAATATATGTACAAAGTGAAAAGAAAAGAACAAAGGAATAATTTCTTTTTGGGGGGTGAAGTATATGAAATAGCTGACTGCTGTTGCATTAGGGGCAGTAGTGAGAACCCCAAGGGTATTTATTCCCAATTCATTGGAATTATTCCCAGTTCAATGAGGATTCAAATGTTTTGGAAGGTGACACATGGCCACATGTGACATATATCTATCTCCAATACCCATATATATCTTTATTTGGACAGACTGGAATAGTCAAAGTCAATGATTACTAGATTCCTGACTATCATTTTGTGACCACAGAGGGATCAACAAGAGCAAAAAGGTACCTAACACAAGTTCCTGAACACTGAGAATATGTTTCTCTCTCTTGCTTTTAGGTTTACTACTCTTATACTCTTACATATTCCTTCCTCTTCAGTCACCCTTCCCAAATGAAGTATTGCTAAATCTACAAAATACCTAATAAACTAAATTTATTTATCTTTAAAGTTGTCATCTGTCAACTTTTTCTTCTCTATTTCTTTCTTCTCTACTCCACTTGCTTCTCTTCTCTTCTCTACTTTCAATTCGTGAGGAGGATTGAAGGAATGGATAGGAATAAAAAGAGATGGGGAGGTAGAAAGAGAGGAAGAGTGAAGCATGGGAAGAAGAAATCATAAAGGAAGAAGAAACAGGAGGAATTAGAGGCAGGAAATCTAAATTTGTTGGAGGCAAATACAGAGAGGGAGATGAATGCAAAGGAGAGGAAAAAAGAGGGATAAATGAAAGTGGTAAGAATGGAGAGGTAGAAGTGGAAGGTGAAGGAGAGGAAAAAACAGACAAGGAGGAAGGAAACTGTATAGAGGATGAAGAAGAGGATATGGAAGTAGAAGATGAAGACAAAGAAGAGGATGGAGAATGACAGGGAGGTGGATGGGAGAAAACTGATGTAGGTGGATGATCTACAAAGGCCTGGGGCAGATTTGATAATGTTATGGTTTGTGGAACAGATTGCTGGACTGACTGAAAATGATCTAAGCTAGCAGGATGTTCAGGCAATGGAGTGATAGAAGAAAGAGTGGGGATAGGTTGATGAGGGGGATGACTGGACAAACAGGAAGGCTTCAAAACAGGGAGACCTTCCAAAGGGTTTGGGGAAACAATCAGTTGAGCTGGAAGGGAATGATGAACAAGGGCCGGCATTAGAATGGTTGGGGTAGAACGTTGTGCTGGAAGGAAATGTTTGGGTCTGAAAGTTTTGTAAAATAACTTACTCTGTGAGTCAGAATCAGGAATGACTGGTGAACCTCGGGGTGGGTGGGGTAAATAGGAATTGGGCCAGAAGGAATTGGGGCTGGTAGACGAGGGAAAATGCTAGAAAAGCTGGAAGTAACTGGGGCTGAAGGGCGAGGAAGATATTTGATTGGGTAGGACAGTAATGGGTCTGGTAAGAAGTTCTTTGGAAGAGTAGAGGGGACAGGTGGACAGATAGGCAGGGTATGGGGCTGGTGGGTAGGAGAAACAGTTGGATAGCTAGGAAGAATTTGGGAATGGTGGGACAGCAATGGGGCTCTTAAAGGAGACAGCTGATTAGGTAAGAGGGGATCAGGTATGGAGACAGCTGGACAGGCAGGAATGGATCTGCACAGGTGGAAATGCATTTGAACAGGAAGTAGAGAGACAGCCTTATTAAGATGGTTTTTTGATTTATTGGGCTGCCTCGAGGCTTTCAATTCATATTATGTTTTATTCTGAGGGTCCATGCATGATGTTCTTCTGATCACCCAGTGTCCTCTCATGAGCTGAGAAATGTACATAGCCTACTATTCAGGTTCCTCTTTCTCATTCCTTGCTCTTAGAGTATTTTCACCTCTCAGAAGTCTGATAGTCATACAGATAATGAATATGGGCTAGAAACTCTGGTTTAAAGTACTGGTACAAAGGGCAAAAAGAGGTCAAATAGATTACTGCTTAGCTCTGGTCAGATTTCTCAGGGTAGCCTGTGGTTCAGGATCAACTGTCTCACCACAAATACATGGATATTGGAGATAGATATCTACTAACATCATTTTAAAGTATAAAAATATGGGGAAAATATAGCTTATTTTACCCTACATCTACCAGAAGAACGGTCAAGTACATTATCTTTGTGATAAGGATTTTGTTGTGATGGAAGGCTTTTATTTTATTAGTCATTTATTAATATTCTTATATCTCATTATTTCCTAAGTACCTTTTTTTTTTTTTTTTTTTTTTTTTGCGGTAAACGGGCCTCTCACTGTTGTGGCCTCTCCCGTTGCGGAGCACAGGCTCCGGACGCTCAGGCTCAGCGGCCATGGCTCACGGGCCCAGCCGCTCCGCGGCATGTGGGATCCTCCCGGACCGGGGCACGAACCCGTGTCCCCTGCATCGGCAGGCGGACTCTCAACCACTGCGCCACCAGGGAAGCCCCTAAGTACCTTTTATTTTCATATGGACATAAGTCTCTGATTTTTCTTGAGGCTTAAGCATTGAATGCCCTCCATTTTTTTCATACAACTTTTTTTCTCCTTTAGATTATCACATTACAACATCTTAAATTATTTTAATCTAAAACTAATATTTTCTACATTAGAACAATCATTTGTGAGTAATGATATACCTCCCCTTCTTTGGAAGCTCCCTGTTTCTTGACATTACTTTATTCTCTAACACATTTTAGGCTTATATTGTACAGAAAATGTATTTTTTTTTTTTTTTTTTTTTTTTTTTTTTTTTTGGTAACCGGGCCAGCACAGGCTCCGGACGCGCAGGCTCAGCGGCCATGGCTCACAGGACCAGCCGCTCCGCGGCATGTGGGATATTCCCGGACCGGGGCACGAACCCATGTCCCCTGCATCGGCAGGCGGACTCTCAACCACTGTGCCACCAGGGAAGTCCCAGAAAATGTATTTTTAATGTGACAATAGCTTATAAGTATTTGTAGTTTAATTATATTTTCAATAACAGTACATATAAATATTTCTATTAACCTAATACTTGATCTTTAATATTCCAAGCTGTCATATTTATAGTATAGCATTTTATAGTTTACAAAGCATTTTCACATACATGATTTAATACTGTTAGTTATCTGTGGAGAGGAGTTCAACTTTTAAATAAGTAAACAATAGTGTTCTCTCTATAAATTGTATACATTTGTTTTCCAAACACATAAAATTTATGTGTGTGTATGTATAGGTAGATATAAATATCATGAAGTCATAGTCATAATAGTATATTACAATAATAACTGAAAACTATGTATTCTAATTTAGAATGGAGATAATTTCTCATAAAACAAAGTTGATATAATGGTCCTAGCAAGATTTGGTATAATAACTATATGTTTGTTTGCTACAGGAAAATCAAAATTGTCTGAGGCATTATCTCTTCTAAGACTTTAAGGAAGTCTTAGAAGAGACATTGTTGAACAAAAAAGTCTATCTTTTCATTCATAATGCAAAAGAGCTTTTTAAATTGAAAATGTCTGATAACACAAAGGGTAATAATGCACAGAAAAAGAAATCTAATAGTGAAGAAAACCTGTATACAAAAATGCACATTACTTCTATACTAAATGATTTGGAATTTTTTATCACTCTAAATTCCCCTTGACCCTAAGCCCCCACCCCCACTAATTGTCTGTCATCTTCCTTTTCAGATAAAACTTTCTGCAGAGTACTCTAAAATTATACTGTGTTTACTGCCACAACTTCGATTTGTTCCTTAACTTACTGCTATCTGGCTTCTACCTCTACTGTTCCAATGTACTGCTTTTGCTAGCGATTAACTGATTGACCTAATTGCAGACCTAGACACTTCTTGACCACTATCTTTCCTGACTTTAGTTCCCTTTATTTCCATATCATCATACATTTCTGGTTATTTTCTGACTTCTCTGGTTGTTTCTTCTCAGGGTCTTTTTGAGCTCCTCTTTCTTTGCTTGGATATGCTGGAATTTTTGAGAGTTATGTCATCCTCTTCTTTGCTTATATATCCATACTCTGTGTAATCTTATTTATACTGTCTGTGTGATCTTAGCTGTATCTGTATGTGAATGAAGGGTTAAAAAAATCCATCCTCTGTGGACCAATTCAACTTTGGGTTAATTTTCTAACTCTGTTCCCTGGATTACTAGCAGGACTTGAACTGTGTTTCAGGCACATTGACTATGTAAAAAATGACCCTTTATTGGTAAACTCTATCTGTACTGGGACAACTGTGAATAAATCATAGATACCTGGTAGGAAGCTATAGCTTTAGGTTTCCCTGAGTGTGGTAATTCTTATAACTGGACATATCTCTCGCATGGAAACTATTCATATAGAGCCATTACAAGAAATATTAGCTTCTGTTTGGAAAATGGGATTTCTAACCCAGGGTGGCTGTCTGCTCATTGTGATGTCATCACTTGTGGGAATAGGGGCACAGCAAAGATCAGCACTTTGACTGTTTTGTGGCATGCCATGAGAAGTCCTCCTGTTGAAGAATGTTGCCTATCGACATGCAATGTTTTATGTCTTCTAATTGAGGCCAAACCTGGTCTATTGTAGTCATGGGAGTTTGACTGTTTAGCTGAACCAAGACCCCCACTGGTGGGTATTGAACCATGGCTTTAACTTCATCCATTCATTGACAGCTATCATATCTATATTCACGGCCCAGACATCTTACAAATGAGAAATTGACTCCAGAGTAGCCCATAAGTATCTCAAACTCACAGTTTATCATCATCCTTCCAGTTACTCTCTCTCTCACAGTTTATCATCATCCTTCCAGTTACTCACAGTTTATCATCATCCTTCCAGTTACTCTCAAAACTCACAGTTTATCTCAAACTCACAGTTTATCATCATCCTTCCAGTTACTCTCTCCCTTAAACCTCTTTGTACTGAACGGTCCTTATTTTGATACATGGTTTCACTATCCATTAACTGACCAAACTCCATCTCCAGAGTCATCCTTGATTCCTCCCATTCACTTTTCAGTTCTTAAAAAATTACCAAATCACATTGATTCTACCTCCTAAACAGGTCTTAAGAAGCCATTGTTTTCATTAAATAAAGTACCATTTTATCTGATTTTCCCACTTTTAGTCTTACCTTACTCTTTCTCATTCTGGCAATATTTCTAAAATGTAAATGTTATATGCTTTCTTCAAATTTTTCAGCAATTGTTTTTAGGACAAACTCCTTAACAAGGCTCTTCATGATTTAACTCATGGTTTCCTTTTTAAACAACCTAACTGCCTACAATTTCTCACTGTACACACTAGTCAAAATGAACTACCTATGAACTTATGGTTACCAGCGGGGAAGGGTGGGGTGGAGGGATAGACTTGGGATTGACATATATGCACTACTTTATTTAAAATAGATAACCAACAAGGACCTACTGTATAGCACAGGGAACACTGCTCAATATTCTGTAATAACCTAAATGGGAAAATAAATTGCAAAAGAATAGATACATGTATATGCATGACCGAATCACTTTGCTGTACAACTGAAACTAACACAACAATGTTAATCAACTATGCTCCAATATAAAATAAAATAAAATTAAAAACAAACAAAAAACCCCACAAAATGAACGACCTACTTTCAGCTCCCTTAATACAACATGTCTTTTCATAGCTTCTTTCCTTTTCACGCACTACTTGTTCCCTCTTTCTGGAGTTCCCTCTTTCTGGAGTTCTGTCTCAATGTCTCTGATAAATATCTTTCTCATCTATTAAACTTCAGGTCAAGTTTATATCCTCTGAGAAGTTTTCATTATGCCAGTGATGTTTCTCTATTCAAAGTATTTATTGAATACCTCCAACATGCATAGCACTGAGCTAAGCACCATAGGGAATATCTGCATGTGTAAGATTTAGCCATTGTTCTCTACAATACTACAATCTGGTTGGGGAGACATAAGTACACATAAAAATTGAGCAACATAAACAATCAGGACTTTAAAATTTATTTCCATAGCCTTGACCTCTTGTTTCATCTTAGGTCAAACTGGTTTTATACATTTCTACTTGGATATTTACTCCCTAAACTCAGAAGGCTCAAATGACGTTTAATAATATCTTGCCAAACCTGTATGTTTTCATTACATTCTTTTTAATTTTTAAAGTCATCAAGTTCCCTCAATTATCAAAGACTCAAAATTTCAGGTTCTTTTGATTTTTATGTTTTTTTCATTTTTCCACCATACACCAAAGTCATAATCTAGTCTTTCCATGAAATACCTTTTCCTTCTGTCTTTCTTTTCTATTTCACTACCACCCTTTTAACATAGGTCCTTTTAAACTCATGGCTGGATACCTCTTGATTTTCCTGCACTGTTTTGTCCAAACTCCAGTTTTTTTTTTACTATCAAGGGACATTTTATTCTATATGAAACCTATCACATTACTCTTATTTTTTAAAATTAATTTATTTTTTGTTGATCTATAATATTGTGTTAAATTCAGGTATATGGCAACTGATTCAGTATTTTTGCAGATTATGCTCCATTACAGGTAAGATAATGGGCACAATTTCCTATGCTATACAGTATATTCTTGTTGTTTATCTATTTTATATATAGTAGTTTGTATCAGTTAATCTCATATCCCTAACTTGTCCTTCCCCCCCTCTCCTCTGGCAACCACAAGTTTGTTTCTCTATCTGTGTGTCTTTATGTTTTGCATGTACATCCATACATATTAGTATTTAGATTTCACATATAGGTAATATCATATAGTATTTGTCTTTGTCTGACTTACTTCATTAAGCATTGTACCCTCTAGGTCCATCCATGTTGCTGCAAATGGCAGAATTTCATTCTTTTTTATGGCTGAGTAATATTCCACCACATATGTAAAACACATCTTAATCCAATCATCTGGGAACCTGGGATGCTTCCATGTCTTGGCTATTGTAAACTGTGCTGCTATGAACATTGGGGTGCGTGTATGTTTTTGAATTAGTGATTTCATTTTTTCCAGATATATACCCATGAGTGGAATTACTGGATCATACGATAGTTCTATTTTTAGTTTTTTGAGGAATCTCCATACTGTTTCCCATGGTGGTTGCACCAGCTTACATTCCCACCAATAGGGTACTAGGGTTCCCTTTTCTCCACATCCTCTTCAATATTTGTTATTTGTATACATTTTGATGATGGCCATTCTGACAGGTGTAAGGTGATACGTCATTGTGGTTTTGATTTGCATTTCTCTACTAAGTCGAAAGTGATGTTGAGCATCTTTTCATATGCCTGTTGGCCATCTGTATGTCTTCTTTGGAAAAACATCCACTCAGATCTTCTGTCTGTTTTTTGATTGGGTTGTTTCTTTTTGCTGTATTGAGTTGAGTTGTATGAGCTGTTTATATATTTTTGCTATTAACCCCTTATCCCTTGTAAAAAATATTTACAAATATTTTCTCCCACTCAGTAGGTTGTCTTTTTGCTTTGTCTATGGTTTCCTTTGCTGTGCAAAGGGTTTTATGTTTAATTAGATTCAATTTGTTTATTTTTGCTCTTATTTCCTTTGCTTTAGGAGACAGATCCAAAAAAATATTGCTATAATTTACATCAAAGAGCATTACCCTTACGTTTTCTTCTAGGAGTTTTATGGTTTCCAGTCTTACATTTAGGTCTTTAATCCATTAAGAGTTTATTTTTGCATACAGTGTTAGAGAATGTTTTAATTTCATTCTTTTACATGTAGCTGTCCAGTTTTCCCTGGACTATGTGTCTTTTCTCCATTGTGTATTCTTGCCTCCTTTGTCATTGGTTAATTGACCATAAGTGTGTGGGTTTATTTCTGGGCTCTCTGTTCTGTTCCATTCCATTAATCTATGTGTCTGTTGTGCCAATACCATGTTGTTTTGATTACTGTAGCTTTGTAGTATAGTCTGAAGTCTGGGAGGGTTATGCCTCTAGCTTTGTTCTTTTTACTCAGGATTGCTTTGGCAATTCAGCATCTTTTGTGATTCTATGTAAGTTTTAGGATTATTTGTTCTAGTTCTATGAAAAATGTCATGGGTATTTTGATAGAGAGTGCTTAAATCTGTAGATTGCTTTGGGTAGTATGTCTATTTTAATAATATAACTCCCTCCAACCCAAGAGCATGGGATATCTTTCCATTTTTTGGGATCATCTTCAATTTCCTTTATCAGTGTTTTATAGTTTTCAGAGTACAGGTCTCTCACCTCCTTGGTTAAGTTTATTCCTAAGTATTTTATTTTCTTATGTGATTATAAACAGGATTGTTTACTTTCTCTTTCTGATATTTCATTACTAGTGTATAGAAAGACAACAGATTTCTGTATATTATTCTTGTATTCTGCAACCTTTCTGAATTCATCAGTTCTAATAGTTCTTGGGTGGAGACTTTAGGGTTCTCTATATAGAGTGTCATGTCATCTGCAAATAGTGACAGTTTTACCTCTTCCTCTTAAAATCTGCATATATTTTATTATTTTTTCTTGTCTGATTTCTGTGGTTAGGACTTCCAATACTATGTTAAACAGAAGCAGCAAAAGTGGGCGTTCTTGTCTTGTTCCTGATTTTAAAGAAAAACTTTCATTTTTCATAATTGAGTATGATTTGGCTGTGGGTTTGTCATAAATGAACTTTATTATGTTGAGATATGTTCCCTCTATACAAACTTTGATGAGAGTTTTTATGATAAATATTGAATTTTGTTAAATATTTTTTCTGTATCTATAGAGACAATCATAATTTTTATCTTTCCTTTTCTTAATGTGGTGGATCCTAGTGATTGATTTGTGAATGTGAACAACTCTTGTGACCCTGGAATAAATCCAACTTGATCATGATATAGGATCCTTTTTATGTATTGTCGGATTCAGTTTGTGAATATTTTGTTGAAGATTTCTGCATCTATATTCATCAAAAATACTGGCCTGTAATTTAATTTCTTTGTAGTGTCTTTGCATGGTTTTGGTATCACAGTAAGTGTGGCCTTGTAGAATGAATCTGGGAGTGTTCTATCCTCTTAAAGTTTTGGAATAGTTTGATTAGGACAGTTATTAGTTCTTCTTTATACATTTGATAGAATTCCCCTGTGGAGCTGTCCCATCCTGGAATTTTGATTGCTGGGAGTCTTTTTTTAATTGCAAATTTTATTTCACATCTAGTGACTGGTCTGTTCAAATTGTCTGTTTCTTCTTGACTCAGTTTTGGTAAGCTCTATGTTTGTAGAAATTTGTCCATTTCTTCTAGGTTGTCCAGTTTGTTGGCTATAACTGATCATAGTATTCTCTTATGGTTTTATTTTTTTTTAACATCTTTATTGGAGTATAATTGCTTTACAATGGTGTGTTAGTTTCTGCTTTATAACAAAGTGAATCAGTTATACATATACATATGTTCCCATATCTCTTCCCTCTTGCGTATCCCTCTCTCCCACCCTCCCTATCCTAACACTCTAGGTGGTCACAAAGTACCAAGCTGATCTCCCTGTGCTATGCAGCTGCTTCCCACTAGCTATCTATTTTACGTTTGGTAGTGTATATATGTCCATGCCACTCTCTTTGGCACAGCTTACCCTTCCCCATCTGCATATCCTCAAGTCCATTCCCTAGTAGATCTGTGTCTTTATTCCCTTCTTGCCCCTAGGTTCTTCAGGACCTTTTAAAATTTTTTTCTTAGATTCCATATATATGTGTTAGCATACGGTATTTCTTTTTCTCTTTCTGACTTACTTCACTCTGTATGACAGACTCTAGGTCCATCCACCTCACTACAAATAACAATTTCGTTTCTTTTTATGGCTGAGTAATATTCCATTGTATATATGTGCCACATCTTCTTTATCCATTTATCCGATGATGGACACTTAGGTTGTTTCCATCTCCTGGCTATTGTAAATAGAGCAGCAATGAACATTTTGGTACATGACTCTTTTTGAATTATGGTTTTCTCAGGGTATATGCCCAGTAGTGGGATTGCTGGGTCGTATGGTAGTTCTACTTTTAGTTTTTTAAGGGACCTCCATACTGTTCTTCATAGTGGCTGTACCAATTCACATTCCCACCAGCAGTGCAAGAGTGTTCCGTTTTTCCACACCCTCTCCAGATTTATTGTTTCTAGATTTTTTGATGATGGCCATTCTGACCAGTGTGAGATGATATCTCATTGTAGTTTTGATTTGCATTTCCCTAATGATTAATGATGTTGAGCATTCTTTCATGTGTTTGTTGGCAGTCTGTATATCTTCTTTGGAGAAATGTCCATTTAGGTCTCCTGCCCATTTTTGGATTGGGTTGTTTGTTTTTTTGTTATTGAGCTGCATGAGCTGCTTGTAAATTTTGGAGATTAATCCTTTGTCAGTTGCTTCATTTGCAAATATTTTCTCCCATTCTGAGGGTTGGCTTATGGTCTTGTTTATGGTTTCCTTTGCTGTGCAAAAGCTTTGAAGTTTCATTAGGTCCCATTTGTTTATTTTTGTTTTTATTTCCATTACTTTAGGAGGTGGGTCAAAAAGGATCTTGCTGTGATTTATGTCATAGAGTGTTCTTCCTATGTTTTCCTCTAAGAGTTTGATAGTTTCTGGCCTTACATTTAGGTCTTTAATCCATTTTGAGCTTATTTTTGTGTATGGTGTTAGGGAGTGATCTAATCTCATACTTTTACATGTACCTGTCCAGTTTTCCCAGCACCACTTATTGAAGAGGCTGTCCTTTCTCCACTGTACATTCCTGCCTCCTTTATCAAAGATAAGGTGACCATATGTGCATGGGTTTATCTCTGGTCTTTCTATCCTGTTCCATTGATCTATATTTCTGTTTTTGTGCCAGTACCATATTGTCTTGATTACTGTAGCTTTGTAGTATAGTATGAGGTCAGGGAGTCTGATTCCTCCAGCTCCAGTGTTTTTCCTCAAGGCTGCTTTGGCTATTCGGGGTCTTTTGTGTCTTCATACAAATTTTAAGATTTTTTGTTCTAGTTCTGTAATAAATGCCATTGGTAATTTGAAAGGGATTGCATTGAATCTGTAGATGGCTTTGGGTAGAATAGTCATTTTCACGATGTTGATTCTTCCAATCTAAGAGCATGGTTTATCTCTCCATCTGTTTTTATCATCTTTAATTTCTTTCATGAGTGTCTTATAGTTTTCTGCATACAGGTCTTTTACCTCCTTAGGTAGGTTTATTCCTAGGTATTTTATTCTTTGTGTTGCAATGGTAAATGTGTTTCCTTAATTTCTCTTTCAGATAGTCTTATTCCTGATCTTAGAGGAAATGCTTACAGTTTTCACCATTGAGAATGATGTTTTCTGTGGGTTTGTCATATATGGCCTTTATTATGCTGCGGTAGGTCCCCTGTATGCCTACTTTCTGGAGAGTTTTTTTTATTATAAATCGGTGTTGAATTTTGTCAAAAGCTTTTTCTGTATCTACTGAGATGATCATATGGTTTTTATTCTTCAATTTGTTAATATGGTGTATCATATTGATTTGTGTATATTGAAGAATCCTTGCGTCCCTGGGATAAATCCCACATGATCATGGTGTATGATCCTTTTAATGTGTTGTTGGATTCTGTTTGCTAGCGTTTAGTTGAGGATTTTTGCATCTATATTCATCAGTGATATTGGTCTTTAATTTTTTTTTTTTTGTAGTATCTTTGTCTGGTTTTGGTATCAGGGTGATGGTGTTCTCATAGAATGAGTTTGGGAGTGTTCCTTCTGCAATTTTTGTGAAGAGTTTGAGAAGAATAGGGGTTAGTTCTTCTCTAACTGTTTTATAGAATTCACCTGTGAAGTCATCTGGGTCCTTGTTGGAAGATTTTTAATCACAGTTTCAATTTCATTACTAGTGATTGGTCTGTTCATATTTTCTATTTCTTCCTGGTTCAGTCTTGGAAGGTTGTACCTTTCTAAGAATTTGTCCATTTCTTCCACGTTGTCCATTTTATTGGCATAGAGTTGCTTGTAGCAGTCTCTTAGGATGCTTTGTATTTCTGCGGTGTCTGTTGTAACTTTTCCTTTTCCATTTCTAATTTTATTGATTTGAGTCCTCTCCCTCTTTTTCTTGATGAGTGTAGCTAATGGGTTATCAATTTTGTTTATCTTCTCAAAGAACAAGCTTTTAGTTTTATTGATCTTTGCTACTGTTTTCTTTGTTTCTATTTAATTTATTTCTGCTCTGATCTTTATGATTTCTTTCCTTTTACTAACTATGGGTTTTGTTTGTTCTTCTTTCTCTAGTTCCTTTAGGTGTAAGGTTAGATTGTTTATTTGAGATTTTTCTTGGTTCTTGAGGTAGGCTTTTATTGTTATAAACTTCCCTCTTAGAACTGCTTTTGCTGCATCCCATAGGTTTTGAATCATCATGTTTTTGTTGTAATTTGTCACTAGATATTTTTTAATTTCCTCTTTGATTTCTTCAGTGATCTCTTGGTTATTTAGTAACGTATTGTTTAGCTTCCATGTGTTTGTGTTTTTTACAGTTTTTCCCATGAAATTGATTTGTAATCTCATAACGTTGTGGTCAGAAAATATGCTTGATATGATTTCAGTTTTCTCAAATTTACTGAGGCTTGATCTGTTACCCAAGATGTGATCTATCTTCGAGAATGTTCCATGTGCATTTGAGAAGAAAGTGTAATATGTTTTTTTTGGATGGAATGTCATATAAATAGCAATTAAATCTATCTGGTCTATTGTGTCATTTAAAGCTTGTGTTTCCTTATTAATTGTCTGTCTGGATGATCTCTCCATTGGTGTAAGTGAGGTGTTAACGTCCCCCAGTATTATTGTGTTACTGTTGTTTTCCTCTTTTATAGCTGTTAGCAGTTGCCTTATGTATTGAGGTGCTTCTATGTTGGGTGCATATATATTTACAATTGTTCTATCTTCTTCTTGGATTGATCACTTGAACATTATGTAGTGTCCTTCATTGTCTCTTGTAACATTCTTTATTTTAAAGCCTATTTTATCTGAAATGAGTATTGCTACTACAGCTTTCTTTTGACTTCCATTTGCATGCAATATCTTTTTCCATCCCTTCACTTTCAATCTGTATGTGTCCCTAGGTCTGAAGTGGGTCTCTTGTAGACAGCATATATATGGGTCTTGTTTTTGTATCCATTCAGTGAGCCTGTGTCTTTTGGTTGCAGCATTAATCCATTCACGTTAAAGGTAATTATCCATACGTATGTTCCTATTACCATTTTCTTAATTGTTATGGGTTTGTTTTTGTAGGTACTTTTCTTCTTTTGTGTTTCCCACTTAGAGAATTTCCTTTAGCATTTGTTGCAAAGCTCGTCTGGTGGTGCTGAATTGTCTTAGCTTTTGCCTGTCTGTAAAGCTTTTGATTTCTCCTTTGAATCTCAATGAGATTCTTGCTGGGGAGAGTAATCTTGGTTTTAGATTTTTCCCTTTCATCACTTTAAGTGTATCATGCCACTCCCTTCTGGCTTGTAGAGTTTCTGCTGAGAAATCAGCTGTTAACCTTATGGGAGTTCCCTTGTATGTTATTTGTCATTTTTCCCTTGTTGCTTTCAATAAGTTTTCTTTGTCTTTAATTTTTTGTAAATTTGATTACTATGTGTCTTTGCGTGTTTCTCCTTGGGTTTATCCTCCCTGGGACTCTCAGCGCTTCCTGGACTTGGGTGGTTATTTGCTTTCTCATGTTAGGGAAGTTTTCGACTATATTCTCTTCAAATATTTTCCCGGGTCCTTTCTCTCTCTCTTCTCCTTCTTGGACCCCTGTAATTAGAATGGTGGTGTATTTAATGTTGTCCCAAAAGTCTCTTAGGCTGTCTTCATTTCTTTTCATTCTTTTTTCTTTATTCTGCTCTGTGGTAGTTATTTCCACTATTTTATCTTTCAGGTCACTCACCCATACTTCTGCCTCAGTTATTCTGCTATTGATTCCTTCTAGTGTATTTTTCATTTCAGTTATTGCATTGTTCATCTCTGTTTGTTCTTTAATTCTTGTAGGTGGTTTTTCTTTAATTTTTCTAGGTCTTTGTTAAACATTTCTTGCATCTTCTCGATCTTTGCCTCCATTCTTTTTCCGAGGTCCTTGATCATCTTCACTATCATTTTTCTGCATTCTTTTTCTGGAAGGTTGCCTATCTCCACTTCATTTTTTTTGTTTTTCTGGGGTTTTATATTGTTCCTTTATCTGGTACATAGCTCTCTGCCTTTTCATCTTGTCTTTCTGTGAATGTGGTTTTTGTTCCATAGCCTGAAGGACTGTAGTTCTTCTTGCTTCTGCTGTCTGCCCTCTAGTGGATGAGGCTATCGATGAAGCTTGTGTAAGTTTCCTGATGGGAGGGACTGATGGTGGGTAGAGCTGGGGGTTGCTGTGCTGGGTAGAGCTCAGTAAAACTTTAATCAGCTTGTCTGCTGATGGGTGGGGCTGGGTTCCCTCCCTGTTGGTTGTTTGGCCTGAGGTGATCCAACACTGGAGCCTACCTGGCTCTTTGGTGGGGCTAATGGTGGACTCTGGGAGGGCTCACGCGAAGGAGTACTTCCCAGAACTTCTGCTGCCAGTGTCCCTTTCCTCACGGTGAGCCACAGCCACCCCCCGCCTCTGCAGAAGACCCTCCAACAGTAGCAGGTCTCGTTCAGTCTCCTATGCGGTCACTGCTCCTTCCCCTTGGTCCCAGTGTGCACACTACTTTGTGTGTACCCTCCATGAGAGGAGTCTCTGTTTCCCCCAGTCCTGTTGAAATCCTGCAATCAAATCTCTCTAGCTGTCAAAGTCTGATTCTCTAGGAATTCCTCCTCCCATTGCCAGACCCCCAGGTTGGGAAGCTTGACGTTGGGCTTAGAACCTTCATTCCAGTGGGTGGACCTCTGTGGTATAAGTGTTCTCCAGTTTGTGGGTCACCCGCCCAGCAGTTATGGGATTTGATTTTATTGTGATTGTGCCCCTCCTACTGTCTCATTGTGGCTTCTCCTTTGACTTTCAATGTGGGGTATTTTTTCGGTGAGTTCCAATGTCTTCCTGTCAATGATTGTTCAGCAGTTAGCTGTGATTCTGGTGCTCTCACAAGAAGGAGTGAGCACACGTCCTTCTACTCCGCCATCTTGAACCAATCTTTCTGTCAGTTTCTTTTTTGTATGTAGATTCATCTGTATTATTTTTTAGATTCCATGTGTATGTGATATCATTATTTCCTTCCTTCTGCTGACTTTGGGCCTTGTTTGTTCTTTGTCTAATTCTTTTACATGGTAGGTTAGGTTGTTTGAGATTTTCCTTATTTCTTGAGGAAGGCCTGTTTTGCTATGAATTTCCTTCTTAGAACTGCTTTTGCTGTATCCCCCAAATTTTGGAAAGTTGTTTTCTACTTTCATTTGTTTTGAGGTATTTTCTGATTTACTCTTTGATTTCATCATTGACCCTTGGTATTTAGTTGCATGTTGTTTAGTCTCCATGTGTTTGTTCTTTTCTGTTTTTCTTTCTGTAGTTGATTTCTAATTGATACCACTGAGGTTGAAAGAAATGCTTGATATAATTTCTATCCTCTTAAATTTGTTGAGGCTTGTTTTGTGACCTAGTATGTGATATATCCTGGAGAACATTGCATGTGCACTTGAAAAGAATGTATATTCTGCTGGTTTTGGATGAAATGTCCTGAAGATATCAGTTAAGTCCAACTAGTCGTGCTGTGTCATTTAGGACCACTATTGCCTTATTGATTTTCTTTCTAGATGATTTGTCCATTGATATCCGTGGGGTGTTAAAGTCTCCTACAATTATTGTACTATTGTCAGTTTCTCCCTTTATGTCTGTTAGTATTTTCTTTATACATTTAGTAGCTCCTGTATTGGGTATGTATATGTTAAAGAGTATATATCCTCTTCTTGTATTGATCCCTTTTAATCATTATATAATGCTCTTTTTGTCTTTCATTATAGCTTCTGTTTTATTGTGTCTGATATGAGTATTGCTAGCCCTGCTTTCTTGTCATTTCCATGAAATATCCTTTTCTATCCCCTTACTTTCAGTTTGTTTGTGCCTTTTGCCCTGAAGTGAGTCTCTTGTAGGCAGCATATTGAAGGGTCTTGTTCTTTTTTTTTCCAACCAATCAGCTATCCTATGTCTTTTGATTAAAGCATTAATCCATTGATATTTAGAGTAATTTATTGATAGGTATGTACTTATTGCCATTTTATTACTTGTTTTCCAGTTGTTTTGTATTTTTTCCTCTGTTGATTTCTTCTTTTTGTTTCTCCCATTATGGTTTGATGATATTCTTTTGTAGTATGCTTGAGTTTCTTTCTTTTTGGTTGTTGTGTATCTATTGTAGGTTTTTGCTTTGTGGTTACCATGGGGTTCATATATGTTAACTCATAATTATATCTACTTGCTTTGAACTCATAGTCATTTAACTTTGAACACATTCTAAAAGATCTACGTTTTTTACTCCCCTCCCCCATATTTTGTTTTTGATGTATTTTTTACAGCTTCATGTTTATCCCATAAGTATTTATTGTAGTAGGAGTTGCTTTTACAACTTTTTGTCTTTTAATCTATGTACTGGCTTATTTAAGTGATCTTCAATCCCCATACATATGTCTTTCCTATTGGGATTTTTCCCTTTCTGATAGATTCTTACTGCTTTTCCATTTTGAGAAGACCCATCAACATTTCTTTTAGGGTAGGTTTAGTATTGCTGAATTCTTTTAGTTTTTGCTTGTCTGAGAAGTTCTTTATCTCAGCTTCTATTCTAAATGATAATCTTGCTGGGTAGACAATCTTAGGTTGCAGGTTCCTCTGCCTTTTTACTGTATTTAACTTTCTGTATCTCTATGATTTTGGGTGAAACAGTTACCTATTGTGGTCTTGAAGGGGTGTTCTTATGTGGGTGTGTCCCTATGCAGACTGTGTGTGCCCAGTGCATTTGGTGGATTGATGTGGATGCCAGTCATATCTTTCCTCAAGGTATGCTGGCCTCTATCACCTTGGTAGGGAATGTGGCTAGTAATGGAGGAGTTAGAGCCTGTGTGGGGCGTGAGATGTACTTCCACTCTGCTTAGTGGCCATCACTGCCCTGTCAGGGGTGAGATCTACTCTGAAGTTGCTGGAGCAGAGGCCCTGAGATTTCGGCTCAAGCTGGTTCTGCTTCCTTTAAGTGTGTATTTTTCCTTCTTCTTGCACTGGGCTTTTGACCCAAAGGTGGGGAGTGCTGAAGCAAATGGGGCTCAGGTGCTTATAGAGGGCTGATATGCTGTCCTGTAGGCATCTGTGACTCCACTCAGATGTAGCCTAAGTTTGCATCTTTTCCCCTGTTGTGATTGTCCCAGATCTAGTGTAAGGCTATGGCGTGGAGTGGGAGAGGTTGGAGCGTTTGCTTGTCTGGAACTGGGGAGTATGGAATGGTGGTCATGGGAGTTCAAGCACCTGCACTGCCATCAGAAGTCTGGGCTGCTTCTGGGGTGCTGTTTAAGTAACTTCCAACAATGGACACTGTTCCACTTAGACCACACCCCAGGCCCTAGGTAGCCTCTGTATCTTTAGATTGAGTCTTTTCCCAGGTCCTGTCTGGCCTAGATCCAGGGCCAAGCTGTGGCTTGGAGTGAGCAGGGCTTGACATTCACTTGGCTCAGACTGGGGGGTGTGGCAAGGCAGCAGCCATGAGGGCACACCTCTCTCTGCCCTGTCTGGTGGTAAGCTAACACTTGCACACTCCTCATGAGTGGAGTCTAGGCTTCTCTAGCCTTTCAGTGGTTCTCCAAGCAGCCAAAGGGGCTTGTCTCCTATATGTAGGACCCCAGAAGGGGGACATCCAGTCTGTGGCTTGACCCACTCACTTCCCAGGGTGAATGTCTGCCTGTGTGATCTCCCTTTTCCTCTTAGTCCTCTCCCAGAGGCACAGGCCTCTTACCTGATGCTTTTCTTGCCATCCTAGCCAATTACATGTGTATCTTTCTTACAGCCTTGGTTGTATAGGAGTCCTTCTACATGTTTCCAGTTAGTTTTCCATTAGAATTGTTCCACATGTGGATGTATTTTTGAATTCTTTGTCAGGGAAGGTAAGCTCACATCCTCTTCATCTCCCACCTTCCCTACTCCAATTCTTACACTTCTATTTTATCAATATTCTTAAACTCTTATTTATGTCTCTTCTCTGCTGTGAAAAGGCATTTTCATTTTTTCTTCTCTCATCTTTTCCTTCTAACCACTCAAAATATTTTTATTCTTTGTCAGATTTATCCTTTTCTCACTATACAAAATAGTACTATTTTAGTTTAGGCAGTAATGATCTATCCCTTGGATTAGCCCATTAAGCTTTTTTAGTCTCCTTGCTTCCAATTTCTTTCCACTCTTTTCATTCTCCAACATTCATATCAATAATAATAAAGAGGATTATATCACTTCATGCTTAAAAACCTCCACTGATTCTCTACTAGTTATAGGATAGAAATTAAAAATTCCTAGACATACAAGCATTTCATATCTGATCTCAATCTACATTTCTAGATAATCTCCTGTCCTACCAGCAACACATACTACAGTCCTGCCACTCTGAACAAGTTCTATTTCCTTAGGTGTCTTTGTCTTTTACAACAATGTAGGCCTGAACATGCCTAAAATCAACCTATGCTACTTTAGTAGACAACTGGTACTCATCCTTTAAGTCTCCTCTCCAACGTCAAATTTCATACTTCTTTATCACTTTGCTAGTATTTCTGTAACTGCCCCCATAATGCAGTATTACTTGTGTCTTATGATGTAACTACCATTAAACAGTATTATAATGTAACTGCAAACCCTTCTTGGGCAGAGGACCATATCTCTTTCATATGTATAACCCTTGCTAATCAATGTCCAAATAATAGGTACTTAAGACACTTAACAATTTTATTCTCTACTTTTCTAGACTGCAATTCTGTTACTCATCAGTTTGACATCCATATTTAAACATGATAACATCTCTTCCATCTTAAGGGAAAAAGCCATATCTTGGCCCTATATCCCCTCTGGCTATTGTTCTACAGCTCTTTTCCTTTCACAGCCAAGCTACACTTGGTATTTTTTCTTTCTTGCTCTCCATTTCTTTCCAACTCATCACAATCTCTTTTCTGTCCCTATCCCTCCACTGAAATTTCTCAGACAAAAGTTGCCAGTGTGACTTTTTTTGTTGTGAAGTATAGTGGACACATTGCCTCTAAGCTGGATATTTTTTCTTTGCCCCTCCTGATTCACTTTCCATACTTCCCTACTTGTCTTTGCTAGGCAGAGACCAAATGATCCCTTGCCTTTTGATTTATGGCTGACTTTGTTCCTCTGGCTTCCTCTCTTCTGGGATTGGTTTAGTAGTGGCAATGTTACTCTACCTAGCAGCCCTCTCGTATAGCTATAGCTCTTTTCAGTTCAGGTCTGTGGTGGTAATACTGACTTTGTTGTCAGTTCTAGGGTTGCTTCATCATCCACTGTTGGCTTCCCAGTCTCTTTACTAACCTTTTTTCATTACCCCTTTTAAACATTACATGTTTTCTGCCAGTATCCTGATACAAACTTTTTATTTTACTGATTCCCTAGAAGCCATTTGATCTCTGTAAACTGCTTTTTTCCCCATGAAAGTCTGTATTTCCTTAGTTCTACCTTCTCTCACTATATAGTCCTGTATCAACCATTCTGTTCCTATCTGTAGGCTTCTCTTTTTTTCACTTCCTTAAATGTTACTGTTCTTTAGTGTTCTAACCTAGTTCTGTTGTCATAGTATGCAATCTCCACAGGTGATCTCATCCATTGTTTTGGCTTCAAATGTCTTAAGCCTAGATCTTTCTCTTGAGCTCTAGATCCATATAATTTCAATTACATATATTGAAATAGCCTCCTGTTTTGTCCTCTTTCAATCAGTTATCAACACTTGTTCACAATAGATTGGAATGATATGTTAAAAAAGAAAAGTTGATCTTATCTCCCATCTGCTCAAATCCTTAACTCCTCCTAAATGCTCAGGATAAAGTTTATATTCCTTAGCATGTAGATCATTTACCTCTCCAGTCTCACATCTAGTGAGCTATTGGTATTCTGCATTCTATTATTCAGCCATCTCTGACTCCTAGAACACATCATTCCTTCTGTTACTCTTGGCCTTTCCACATGCTCATCCCTCTGTCTGGAATACCAACTATCCACTTGTTTCATGATTAACTCCTATTTTCTTCAAAGCTTTGCTGAAGAGTTTTTTATTCCATGAAGTCTTTCTTGAACTATAATAAAGACTGAATGAATTTATTTGTTCTTAGATCTGATCAAGGGAACTATTTGCCACAGGTATTCTAAAAATGGAAGTACTTTAGTAAATAACATTATAAACAGGTAAAATATTAACATAAATTACATATGAATTGTAGACATCATTACATAAATTAATATTAAATATTATTATCATTACCCATTTGGTACTGTTCTATACTTTTTGAAGCATTATTTTACTTCTCTCCTAGATTATACACTTGGGATTATATTTTTGAATATTACACTTCTCCATATCCCCTTCTCAATGCCTGATATAATGCTATGTACATAGTAGGTTCAAGAAACATTTATAATAAATAAATGGAAAATACAGGATGTCAGAGGGTACTCTCTGGTTGGTTGGTCCATCCTATTGCTTCAAGATAAGTCATTTAAACTAACCTGGAGAGGAACCAGGAGGGACTGTAGCTTTTTAAAGATATCCAGGAAAGATTTTCAGTGAGGAAAAACCCATTTCTACCATAAAGTTACTCCTCTTACCTAAATTTATATCATTACAACTCAAATTTTTTTTCTCTCAGTAAAACCAATATCAATATTTTTAAATGGGTTTTATGATAATTCCTGTAGAAAAGTACTAACATAGGCAGCATTGTAATACCAAAGACAACAAATTAAAATTCCTTACTCTTGAAGCAGCTTATATTGTACTCTACCTCAATTCAATGTGTGAAAATAAAATAGTAAACTCTAAAACAGAGGTAAGGAGTAACAGATGAAAAGGCCTACAAACTCAGCAACTAGAGAACTATTTAATTATTATATATTAGTAAATTACACATGATAATCATAAATTACTTACCTCCAGTCTATTATTGGTCTGTGGGAAGAGGGAAGGTTTACCTCTGATTTTAAGTTGGATTCCTGAATTTGTTTGAGGGCCTCTTCTAATGGAGGAACTGGTTTTTGAAAAACTAAGGGGATAATAAAGGTCAAATAGTACAGAAGCACTTCATCTTCAACACTCTCTTTATATATAACTTAATTGGTCAATGATAAAATACTACCTTAAAATTTTTGTAAAAACTATTTTTTAGAATACTGTAAATATTTTAAATGTAGACACCCAATTCCCCAATAAGAAACAGTTACCTCAAAATTATCATCACCAATTTTAAGAATATTTATTTGGAAAAATGAAACATTGAGAAATGTCCAGCCTTTTTAGTGTGGCATGCAAACTCCATGATATCTGATTTCATAGTTCCATAAACTTCTGACAAAATTTACAAATATTCTTATGAAGAAAAGGGGAAGATATAAAAACACAATTTAACATTTATTGAGCATTTACTGTTTAAAGACATTATTTTTAAGCACTGTATAAGTATTAACTAATTTAATTCTTACTAAGGCCTTTGAGGCAGATGCTATTTGAATCTCCATTTTGCATCTGAGGAAACTGAAGCATAGAGAAGCTAAGTAACTTGTTCAAGGTCATACATTATATGGACACTCCTCCACATACCACTCTGCACAATCTCTAATCCAACCCTAGATCCCATAAGTATCCACTTTCCCAAGAATTTCCGTTGTGCACTTTGGTACACACCTTCTTGTTTCAGGTGAAACACAGCTTCTTTTTAAAGGATATTGCTTTTCCTTCAGCCCTCTTATGGGGAGGCACAAATAATTTAAAATAACTCAAGGTCTGAAGGTAGAATAGGTGACTTTCTAGCTCTCCAATGACACTACCAAACTGTTTCCTCCTTTCTTCTTTAAAAAACCCATGTCCTCAGACTTTTCCACTATTATAATGTTTGTTATTTACCTTAAAATGTTTAAGCAAAACCAGTATATTTTTATGAATGGATTAGTTCAAACTTGAACTCTAGAGTCAAGGGGTGATTGCATAAAATACCAGTGAAAAATGCACAGTTACAAGATGGTTTGCTGGATATTCTAATCATAAAGGGCCAATCCTCTTGAGGCAGAAACTATCAAGCTTTAGATTTTGATTGTTTTTCTAATTAGCATAATCAATGTCTCAAATGGTTCCTTATTGGAAAAACTAATGGCCAGTTGCACAGCCTGATGAATGTTAAAAATGGATTTTCTTTGTTGAACTTTAAGATATTTAAGTGGACTTTCCTAAAATATGTTAATCACTCTGTACCCTTGCATGAACAGAGAATAAGAATCTAGGGAGGTCTATACCCTATACCCTTACAGATGGTATTGAGGTTTGATCTCTGATTAGTCTTGGCTCCAGCAGTTAAACAGGAATATTTCTGATGGTCCAATGCCAGAAGGCACGTAAATTTTGTCTCTGGAATGTGACTGTATAAGTCTGAGTGGACCTTTCATATAAAGTGTAGTCGGAGCACCTAAAAGGACAGAGGACTGGGACTTTATTGAGCTTAGCAAACAAGTAGTACCAATCGTTTTTTGTCTGCTTTGCTAAAAAACGTTTAGCTGTGCTACACTATAGTCTGAGACTTTGCTTTTATTAACACTCACCACTTATTGTCTATCAAAGAGAACTTAAAAACTACCTTTAAAACTAAGGTAGTTTTACAGTTTACAAACACCCATTACTCTTTCTTGTTGCTGTTGTCTAATGACCTTCTAGTCACTACCTCATACTCACTGATGAAAATTTAAGCTTACATTTTTTGTGTACTTATGGTGTATTCGGGCTTTATTATTTCATTTAAACCACTAGGCTCCTCCTTCCAGTTCTTTTGCTCTAATATTCTAACTCCAACAATTCTCTGACTCCAAAAATTTTTTGACCTCATCGGAACTCCCAATCCCTTTTGCGAAGCAAGGGGAAGCATCAGCTATCATGCACATAGGGTGAACCTTTGGTTTAACTCTCATAATTTGGGAATAAACTAAACCCATAGACAATTAAATAAACAGTTATTTATCATAGCTTTGTTGTTGCTCTTCACTCATGGCATTACATTTTCTTAAAATTTTAATCTAATATTTTGTACAGGTAATATATTCATGTTCAGAAATCAAAAAAATAAAATACACATTTGGAAGTCTTGCTCTTATTGGTCATTTATGTATTCTATCACTGTTTATGCGAATACAAACATACATAAGTATATATTCTATTTTAAAAAGTTGAAGTATAGTTCATTTACAACACTATATTAGTTTCAGGTGTACAACACAGATATTCAATATTTTTATAGATTATACTCCATTTAACATTATTAAAAAATAATGGCTATATTTCCCTGTGCTGTACAGTATATCCTTGCTGCTTGTCTATTTTATACATAGTAGTTTGTGTCTGTTAACCCAGCAGTCCCCAACCTTTTTGGCACCAGGGACTGGTTTCGTGGAAGACAATTTTTCCACAGATGGGGTTGCGGGGTATGGTTCAGGCAGTAATGCGAGTGATGGGGAGTGATGGGGAGCAATGGGGAGCGGCAGATGAAGCTTCACTCGCTTGCCCACTGCTCACCTCCTCCTGTGCGGCCCTGTTCCTAACAGGCTACAGACCAGTAGTGGTCCGCGGTCCAGGGGTTGGGGACCCCTGTTTTAACCCATACCCCTATTTGTTCCACCCTTTCACCCTCCACACTAGTAACCACTAGTTTGTTCTTTGTATCTGTAAGGTTATTTCTGTTTTTAAATATACATTCATTTGTTTTCTTTTTTTGATTTTGCATAAGTGATAACAGAGCTTGTCTTTCTCTGACTTATTGCAATAAGGCAGAATTTCATTCTTTTTTGCGGCTAATATTCCATTGTATATATTTTCCCTAATTCAGTTAGAATTCTTATTACTATTGCTTTGAGTTCTTTATCTGGTAAATTATTTCTGTTTCATTATTTGTTTTTTTCTCTTGCTCTTTCAATGGAGACAAATTCTTCTGTCTTCTCATTTTGCTTAACAGTCTCTGTCTCTATGAAATTAGGTGAAACAGCTACCTATTGCTGTCTTGAAGGGGTGTCCTTATGTGGGAGCATCCCTATACAGCCTGTGTGTCCAGTGGTTTTGGTGGGTGGGCTGGATTTGACATGAACACAAGTCATGTATTTCCTCGGGGTGTGCTGGCAGCTATCACTTTGGCAGGATGTGGGGCTGGAGAAGCGGGTGGGGGAGGGCCAGAGCCAGGAGTGAGCTGGGGCTTCCTCTCTGCTCAGGGACCGTCACCGCCTTATTGGGGCCAGGGTCGGGTCCCAAGTTGCTGGAGCAGAAGCCTTAAGGATTGGGTCTGAGCTAGCTCTGTTCCATTTAAGTGTGAGCTTCCCCTCTCCCAGCACCAGCACTCTTGCCCCTGACGTAAGCAATGCTGAAACAAGAGGGGCCAGTGTGAGCTCTTGGTGTGTGACCAGGTGCAGGCGGCAACAGTTTGGCCACATACAGAATTTGGGCTGCTTTTGATGTGCTGCCTATGCAAGTGTCCATAATGGCTGCCCTCACCCAAAGGATACCACTTTGGTTCTGAATTGCCTGTGTCTCATGGCTGAGCTGTTTCTTTGGTTGTGGCAGCCCTAGTTCCAGTGTGGAGCTGTGACATGAAGTAAGCAGGGATTGAGCATTCACTTGGCTCAGGCTGCGGTGTGCTCCAGAGCAGTTTCAGGAAACCAGTCAGCCACCTGCGCAGTTTCAATCTGCCTCTCTGCCCTCTTTCGGGAGTAAGCAAGTGTGCGCGTACTTCCCCCAAGCTCGAGTACAGGCTTCCCACAGCCCTCCTGTTAGTCCCACCAGCCCTCCAACCAGCCTAGGGGCTCATCTTCCCTGTGTTGGAGCCCAGGACTGGGGCGCCCAATATGTGGCTGGAACAGAATCACTCACTCCCCAGGGAGGATTTCTGCCTGTGTAATCTCCCTTTTCCTCTGAGTACCCTTCCTGGAGCACAGGTCCCAACCTGATCGCTTCTCTTTCTTTCCTACCCTATTCCATGTGGATCTTTCTTTCAGCCTTGGCTGCACAGGAGTCTTTCTACCAGTTTCCAGTGAGAACTGTTTCACATGTAGATGTATTTTTGATGTGTTTGTTGGGGGAGGTGAGTTCTATGTCCTCCTACTCCACCATCTTGATCTCCTCCCTTAATATATATTCTAATTTCCCTCTTGTCTTACACAGAAGGTAGAATATTATGTATACTGATATGAATCTATGCAATTTGGGGGGCTTCATTAAGAAAAAATACTGCAAAACTACTAATATAAAATTAGATGTAGAGGCCATGACAGTGAAACTTAAACCTTATTGGCTTTATGGTAAATCTATCTCTGCTGGAGTTTGTTCCATATAAGTCCATAAAGAATTTCCCAGTTTTTTAATAGCTGCATTATATTCCATTGAGTGAATGTGTACGTCATTTGTTTTTACTAAAACTCCTCACTTTCTGTACATAGGCCCTTGGGTAGTCAGCACCCCCTCTGGGGCAAATGATTACTCATGAGTGGTGAGTACTCTGAGGCATTTAATACAACTGACCACATACGCTTTCTTAAAACTACCTTTTCTTTTGCCTCTTATAACAATTTTCTTTGTTTGCTTTTGTTTCCCATCCTACTTTCTTGGTAACTACTTTTCAAAATCCATTTTTAGTTTTCATTTCTCTACTTATAATAAATGCTAGTGTGCACTAAGGTTCTATTTTAGGCCCTATCTTCAATCTGCATCTATACCCAATATTTACCTTACCTTTCCACGTGGCTTCCTTTACCAACTATATATCTATTCATCAGTGACTCTTAAATATAATTTCTATTCCATAATTTTTTCTTAAGTTTCAGTTGTTGATTTGATTTCCCTATTTGCATGAGTCATGGGAAGCTCAAAATCAATGCATTTAAAACTTAATTAATAATCTTTATCTCTAACCTGATTCTTCTTCTTTACTTGCAACCTTGATTAATATCATCATCCACCAAAATAATTGATTCATTAACCAAGTCCTTACGGAGTGCTAAAAATTTGTGAGGCTCTGCGCTAGTTCCTAGGGGCACTGTTCTCCTAGTCTTTCTTCCAGCCATCTTGATAAATTAGTAACTGAATCTATTGATTATATCTCTTGAATATATTACCTCCTGTCTCTATATCCAGTGCAGTGCTTTAATTTAGCAGCTTAACACTTCTTGCCACAAATACTGAAATAGTCTACTACTAGTCTACCTACTTTAATATGTCTCTACTTCAATTCATCTTCCATGTTGTATGGATAATTACCTTTCTAACAAATCTAATTTTAGCACAGACTCTTAGTTTCCTACCTAATGTCCATTTTCCCTTTGTTCCTTGGTAACACACCCTATATTGTTAGGGGTGGCAATACAGCCACATTAAAAAAAAAACAACTATATTTTCCAGTCTCCCTTGCAGATGGAGTTGCCAATTAGATATAAGCAGATAGATGGGGGCTTCTAGGAAAACAATTTAAAGGGAGCTCAGAGGTATACCCTTCTGTCCTTTCCATTTCTTCCTTCTTCCTGTCTACAACACTGACATTATGTCTGGAGCTTCAGCCACTACCACATGAACATGAGGGTAAAGCTATGTAAATCACATACTGAGGGCAGCTGAGCTGAGAGACAGAAGGAGTCTGTGTTCCCAGTGACTTCGCATAATCATCAAACCAGCTCCTGACTGCCGAACTGAGGACTTCATATTACACTAGAGAAAAATAAACCCCTATGATGTTTAAGATATTATTATTTTTAGCAGTGTTACTAGCTGCCCTTACTTTCAGTAAGATCTTTTATTGACCCAGTTAACTGGCTTCTTTCCAGTTAAAAAACTTTAAGTGGACTGTATATTGGATAAAGACAAAATTCCTAGCATGGGATACAAAGTTCTTAGAGAATTGTTCCAACTCATTTTTCTAGCCTTATACCCATTTTTTTCCCTATCCTATGCTTTGGATACACTTTGTATTTGCAATGTATAATTTACTTGTAAAAGCTGTTCCTTATGTCTGGGATGTTTTTAAATTGTCTCTTTGCTTGGCAAAATGCTTATTCTTTAAGATTCAAATTTTTCCAGGGATGATATCCCTCATATCCCTGTATAAGTTTAGTGTTCTTTCCTCTGTGCTCTCATAGTACTTTACACATTCTGCTACCATAGCAATTATATTTATTGACATTAATTGTTTATATCACTCTCATCTCCAAAATAAACTGTGAGGTCTTTAATGGTAGAGTACAATTAGATTTCTCTGTATCTCAGCACCTCAGCTTAGCCCAGGGCTGTGTACAATGGAGCACAACATATGTTTGCTGAATACATAAAGGTTCTGCTTCTCCTATTTTTTTTTGAAGCTTTGACATTTTGTTGCTAATTCTGTGTTACTATGTAAGGCATAAAAAAATGTAGATGTGATATTGAAGAATCAAACATAATCATTTAAAAATTCTGAATTGGTTTCAGTCTTAGATTGTTGGATTATGTCACTCTGTACTTTTGTTTTATTTTGCCAGTCTCTCAAATATGAATTTGAGCAAAAATGTGGACAAAATGAATCTGACATTAATTTACTAAACCTAACGACTTCTCTGCCGGTCCAGTGGTTAAGACTTCATGCTTCCACTGCAGGGGTCACGGGCTTGATCCCTGGTCAGGGAATTAAGATTCCACATGCCGTGTGGTGCAGCCAAAAAAAAAAAAAAGGATATGTATATATATATAAGTTTACTAAACCTAAATGCTAAATTTTCTTTTTATGTTAAGCTATTTATTAAATCAGTTTTAAAAAGACAAAACACTGTAAGCCAGTATTAAGTAGAATCAAACTTGTGTGCTTTCCAAATTTACAAATAGAGCCAACAAAATATTAATCCTCCAAATTAAACTTATATCAAATTGCAATTTTTCATTTCATTTCACTTTAGTCCTGTTATTCAAAAGGCATAGTAGCATTTTTAGTCTGAATTTCCACTTTGTTTCTTAATTTATTTTATTGTCTACTCAAGCTGAATGTGATTATAACTTTCATTTTTTGTTTTTATATTGTTCTAGAAATTAAGGCACCTGTTCTCTTCCGCTGTGAAAGAGGAATATGGGCCCGCTGGAATTTTTCAGTAACTTCTTCAAACTTTTTTTTTCGTTGTTGAAGTATTTGTTCTCTGATTTGGTGTTCTCTTTCTTCTTGTTGTTTTCGTTTCTCTTCAAAAGCTCTGTATTTAAAACACAAGGTAGACAACAGAACTGACAATAAGTTTATAAAATCGCAACACAGAAAATAGTTCCAAAACAATACATTTATTATATGAGTGTTTTCATATTTCAAAAGTTTAATTACTTAGAAAAAACAAGTTTTAAATAAAAAAAGGCCCTTTGCTAAGAATTTAAATACCTTTGCAAATAGTAATTTCAGAACCTTATCTAGGTCTTTTGCAACTAAGAGAAGGCCTTTAATGACGCTCTTTCTAATTTTGGGCAGGTCTGCACACACGTCCCACTTCCACTTCCCAAGCCCTGCTGTGGAAAATGTCTTTTCTAAAAAGCTACACTATTTTCTATAATGTGAAGAATTAACTCATTGGTGAAAGAATCAGTCTTGCAAATTATGGAGTAACCAGGAAAATATTGTATATTTCTCTTTTTCTTTTAGCCAAAAGTTCAAAATTGGCAGTCATGTTGAGTCTGAACTGTGCTAAAAATCTGGACAATTTACATAAAAATCTTGATTCTCGACTTCTTTTGAAAATATGAAAGATTTGGCAACCCTGGACTCTTATTCACACATGGTTATAAACACATGCCCATAATTCTTACCATCTCTATTTTTCTTAACTTTCCTGTTTCATTTATTTCTGATTGTCCCTAGGCATTTGAGTTTATATTCAAAGAATTAATTTCAAAGAATTAATTATGTTCATAAGAATGTGTGTGTTTGAGTGATTCAATAATTATCTTCTGGATAATGAGAAAAATGAAGAAGCAAGTTTACAACTCACTGGTAGAGAAACCTCCAAGTACCTCTTTGGAATACATGGGGTTGGGAGGTGGTTGGTAAGAACTCTTTAAATTTTTCAGTGCCATAGGTTACTATTAACCATCCTTCCGAAGACCTCCACTGGCTGGAGCATTATTCTAGTTTAATAACTCAGATTTTAGGAACTATAATTCTGGGCAGTAGGGCCAAAGATCTTCAAGTGGTTCAATCTCTGTGGTAGGTATGAGGTAGTGGTGTGGTGCCACAGGTGGGAGAGGATATTTTTACTTCTCAAAACAATCTCCTTCAAGAATTACCCCAGAATCCATCAGTGGGCACTTGAACCGACCCTGCTGTCCCAGGAGTGCACGGAAACCTTTCACTACTAGGAAATCTGCCAGTGGCTTCCAGGACCAGCCAGGTGTCCTGGGAGTGTGTGGATAATGCCTCCCACTAGGAAATTTGCTAGTGGGTGCCAGGACTTTCCATGGTGTCCCAGGAGGGCACAGATAGCTCCCTGCACTAGGAAATTCACCCAGAGGAGGGGCTGAAACCACAGCTGAGGCCCAGGGGCTATGTGACTAAGAAATAAGAGCTTAAATCTCTCCTCGTGGCTGCACAAACTGTGGACTTACACCTCGGTTGACAGCTTCCTAAATTCAGTGTCTGCGAAACATCTGAAAGGACAAGTGCTCTTGCATCTGGGATGGGTCTGGCTTTACCAGCTGTGGGCTCTGTGGGCATGTACATGTGGGAGTAGGGCCAGACCGAGTTTGAGCTGCCTCCATAGTTCCCACAGTGGGTCCAGGTGCATGATTACTGCAGTACTGGGACCTAACCTCAGTAGACCTGCACTGGTGGCTGGGTGAAAAGAATGTCCGAGAGTTACCAGGGCCAATTACCAGCATACCCACAGTTAAGGTGGGACTGAGAGCAGTGCCAACAACAGATACTTTCTGACCCCACACAGTGGGTGAAAGGGGACACAACAGAGCATATACACAGGTGAACAGCTCTAAAGGAGGAAAACTCAGTGGCTTCTCTCCTAGTGGGAATGCTCCAATTCTTCCTACCTTGCACCACAGATCAGAATCATAGTGAAGAAACAGAGCTGGGGGCCTCTACTCCAACAACTAGGGAGTAGACTCCACCCCTGACAGGGCAGTGACAACCACAGAGCAAAGGGGAGCCCCTGCTCAATATCTAGGGCAATAACTGATCACCACAACACAAATCAAAGCCCCTATCAAGGGAATAACAGCACAAGCCTCTGGACCAACCTCTCCCAACAGGGGGCAGACACTAGAAACAAGAGGAACTACAACACTGTAGCCTGCAGAAAGGAGACCACAAACACAGTAAGTTAGACAAAATGAGATGACAGAAAAATAAGTTACAGATGAAGGAGCAAGGTAAAAATAGACAAGACCAAATAAATGAAGAGGAAATAGGCAATCTACCTGAAAAAGAATTCAGAGTAATGATAGTAAAGATGATGCAAGATCTAAGAAATAGAATACAAGCATAAATCGAGAAAAGACAAAAAATGTTTAACAAGGACCTAGAAGAAATAAAGAACTTATAAACAGAGATGAACAATACAATAACTTAAATGAAACATACACTAGAAGGAATCAATAGCAGAATAACTGAAGCAGAAGAATGGATACGTGTGCTGGAATATAGAATGGTGCAAATAACTGCCACAGAACAAAATAAAGAAAAAAGAATGAAAAGAAATGAGGGCAGTCTCAGAACTTCTGGGGCAACATTAAACGTGGCAATATTTGAATTATAGGGGTCCTTGAAGAAGAAGAAAAAGAGAAAGGGTCTGAGAAAATATGTGAAGAGATTATAGTCCAAAACTTTCTTAACATGGGAAAAGAAAGAGTCACCCAGGTCCAAGAAGCCCAGAGAGTCCCATACAGGATAAATCCAAGGAGGAACACACCAAGACACATATTAATCAAACTAACAAAAACTAAACACAAAGAAAAAATATTAAAAGCAGCAAGGGAAATGGAACAAATAACACACAGGGGAATCCCCATAAGGTTAACAGCTGATCTTTCAGCAGACACTCTGCAGGCCAGAAGGCAGTGGCAGGATATATTTAAAGTGATGAAAGGGAAAAACCTACAACCAAGATTAGTCTACCTGGCAAGGATCTCATTCAGATTCTACAGAGACATCAAAAGCTTTATAGACAAGCAAACGTTAAGAGAATTCAGCACAACAAAACCAGCTTTACAATAAATGCTAATGGAACTTCTCTAGGCAAGAAACACAAGAGAAGGAAAAGACCTACAAAAACAAACCCAAAACAATTAAGAAAATGGGAATAGGTACATACATATTGATAATTACCTTAAATGTAAATGGATTAAATGCTCCAACCAAAAGACACAGACTGGCTGAATGGATACAAAAACTGGACCCATATATATGCTGTCTACAAGAGACCCACTTCAGACCTAAGGACACATACAGACTGAAACTGAGGGGTTGGAAAAAGATATTCTATGCAAATGGAAATCAAAAGAAAGCTGGAGTAGCAATACTCACATCAGATAAAATAGACCTTAAAATAAAGACTGTTGCAAGAGACTAGGAAGGACACTACATAATGATCAAGCGATCAATCCAAGAAGAAAACGTAACAATTGTAAATATATATGCACTCAACATAGGTGCTCCACAATATATAAGGCAAATGTAACAGCCATAAAAGGGGAAATTGACAGTAACATAATAATAGTGGGGGACTTTATCACCCCACTTACAGCAATGGACAGATCATCCAGACAGAAAATTAATAAGGAAACACAAGCCTTAAATGACACATTAGACCAGGTAGACTTAATTGATATTTATAGGACATTCCATCCAAAAGCAACAGAATACACTTTCTTCTCAAATGTACATAGAAATTCTCCAGGATGGATCATATGGTCAGTCAAAAATAAAGCCTCGGTAAATTTAAGAAAACTGAAATCATATCAAGCGTCTTTTCCAACCACAATGCTATGAGACTAAAAATCAATTATAGAAAATACACCATAAAAAATACAAACACATGGAGGCTAAACAATATGTTACTAAATAAACAATGGATCACTGAAGAAATCAAAGAGAAAAATTTGAAAAAGTACCTGGAGACAAATGACAATGAAAATATGACAATCCAAAACCTATGGGACTCAGCAAAAGTAGTTCTAAGAGGGAAATTTATACCAATACAATCCCAGCTCAAGAAACAAGAAAAATCTCAAATAAACAACTTAACCTTACACCTAAATCAATTAGAGAAAGAACAAACAGAACCCAAAGTTAGCAGAACAAAAGAAATCATAAAGATCAGACTAGAAATAAATGAAATAGAGGTGAAGAAAATAGAAAAGATCAATAAAACTAAAGCTGGTTCTTTGAAAAGATAAACAAAATTGATAAACCTTTAGCCAGACTCATCAAGAAAAAAAGGGAGTGGAATCAAATCAATAAAATTAGAAATGAAAAAGGAGAAGTTACAACTGACACCACAGAAATACAAAGGATCATAAGAGACTACTACAAGCAACTACATGCCGAAACATGGTCAACCTGGAACAAATGGACAACTTCTTAGAAAGGTACAACCTTCCAAGATTGAACCAGGAAGAAACAGAAAATATGAACAGACAAATCACAAATAATGAAATTGAAACTATGATAAAAAATCTTCCAACAATCAAAAGTCCAGGACCAGATAGCTTCACAGGCGAATTCAATCAAATGTTTAGAGAAGAGCTAACACCTATTCTTCTAAAACTCTTCCAAAAATTTGCAGAGGAAGAAAAACTCCCAAACTCATTCTATGAGGTCCCCATCACCCTGGTACCAAAACCAGACAGACTGTAAAAATCAATATTGTGAAAATGACTATACTAACCAAAACAATCTACAGATTCAATGCAATCCCTATCAAATTACCAATGGCATTTTTCACAGAATTAGAACAAAAAATTTTATAATTTGTATGAAAACACAGAATACCCCTAATAGCCAAAGTCATCTTGAGAAAGAAAAACAGAGCTGGAGGAATCTGGCTCCCTGACTTCACACTATACTACAAAGCTACAGTCACCAAAACAGTATGATACTGGTTCAAAAACAGAAATATAGATCAGTGGAACAGGATAGAAACCCTAGAGGTAAACCCACACACTTATGGTCACCTAATCTATGACAAAGGAGGGAAGAATATACAATGGAGAAAAGACAGTCTCTTCAATAAGTGGTGCTGGGAAAACTGGACAACTACATGTAAAAGAATGAAATTAGAACACTCCCTAACACCATACACAAAAATAAACTCCAAACGGATTAAAGACCTAAATGTAAGGCCAGATACCATAAAACTCTTAGAGGAAAACATAGGCAGAACACTTTCTGACATAAATCACAGCAAGATATTTTGACCCACTTCTTAGAGTAATGAAAATAAAAACAAAAATAAACAAATGGAACCTAATTAAACTTAAAAGCTTTTGCATGACAAAGGAAACCACAAACAAAATGAAAAAACAACCCTCAGAATGGGAGAAAATATTGGCAAATGAAGCAACTGACAAGGGATTAATCTCCAAAATATACTAACAGCTCATGCAGCTCAATTAAAAAAAAAACAATCAAAAAATAGGCGGAAGATCTAACTAGACATTTCTCCAAAGAAGACATACAGATGGTTAATAAACACATGAAAAGATGCTCAACATCACTAATTATTAGAGAAACACAGGTCAAAACTACAATGAGGTATCACCTCACACTGGTCAGAATGGTCATCATCAAAAAGTCTACAAATAACAAATGCTGGAGAGGGTGTGGAGAAAAGGGAACCCTCCTACATTGTTGGTGGGAATGTAAATTGGTACAGCTATTATGAACAGTATGGCAGTTCCTTAAAAAACTAAAAATAGAGCTACCATATGATCCTGCAATCCCACTCTGGGGCATATGTCCAGATAAAACATAATTTGAAAAGTTATATGCACCCCAATGTTCACTGCAGCACTATTTACAATAGCCAAGACATGGAAGCAAGCTAAATGTTCATCAACAGAGGAATGGATAAAGAAGATGTGGTGCAAATATACAATGGAATATTACTCACCCATAAAAAGAATGAAATAATGCCATTTGCAGCAGCATGGATGGACCTAGAGATTATCATACTAAGTGAAGTAAGCCAGACAGATAAAGACAAATATATATATCACTTATATGTGGAATCTTCAAAAATGGTACAAATGAACTTATTTACAAAACAGAAACAGACTCACAGACTTAGTAAACAAACTTATGTTTACTAAAGGGGAAAGGTGCAGGGGAGGGATAAATTAGGAGTTTGGGTTTAATACAAACACTACTATATATAAGATAGATAATCAACAAGGACCTACTGCATAACACAGGGAACTCTATTCAACATTCTGTAACATCTGCTATGGGAAAAGAATCTGAAAAAGAATGGATATATGTTTATAATGGATTCACTTTGCTGTAGACCTGAATCTATCACATCATTGTAGATAAACTATACTCTAATATAAAAGTTAAATTAAAAAAAATTTCTATATTAAACATATATTACTTGCATGATTTAAAAAAATCTTAAAGGTAGTTACAGAAAAAAGACACATTACATATAGGGGAGCAACAATATGAATGACAGCTAATTCTCAGTGAGAAACATGAAGGTCAGAAGGCAAGAGAGTGGCATTTTTATAGTGTTAAAAGAAAATAGCTCTTAACTCAGAATTGTGTATTCAGTGCAACTCTCTTTCAAAAATGAAAGTAAACTAAAGTTATCTTCAGATAAACAAAAGCTGAGAGTGTTTGTTGCCAGATGTCCTCCACTACAAGAAATGCCAAAGGAAGTTCTTCAGGCTAAAGGGAAATTACACCAGATGGAAACATGGATCTCCACAAAGGAATGAAGAACACTGGAAAAATAAATTTGTGGGTAAATGGAAAATAGTATGTTAATTCTCTCTTCTCTAACTGTTAAAAAGACTACTGAGGGTTTAATACAAAAAAAATACAACATTGTATTTTGGGTTTATAACATGTAAAGATGTAAAAGAAATGACAATAATAGCACAAACGATGCCAGAGTTGGGGTGGGGTAGACAGAATTATAATGCTAAAAGATCCTCATATTTTATGTGAAATGATCCAATATTAACTCTAAATAGTTAAGAATGAATTTTTTAATTCCTAGAGGAGCCACTGAATAAAGGAAAATTGAAAAAAAATTTTTTTTTACTAAGCCAAGTAAGACAGGGAAGGAGGAAAAGACAAACAGTAGAAAAAATACAGAATTAATAGAAAATGAAGTTAAATGATAGACCTAAATCAAACCATTTCAATAATTATTAAATGGAAATGGATGAAACACTCCATTTAAAAGGCAGAGTTTTGGTTTTGGGAGATAATTCTCTATGAATATTTCATGTTTCCACACAGTCCGGGTCCTCTGTGTGAAGGCATTTACAGCCCAGTTCAAAATGTTTGTATAAGGAGACATTCCAGGATAGTAAAGCTTAGAGAGGTTTCTCTTCCTGGAGACAACCTGGGGTAGTAAAGGTAGAGATCTCTCCTTGCTTACATTCCAGAGTAAAGATAGGATGCCTCTCTCTCCCTCTCTGGAGGGGAGGATGGGCAGTAGCCATGCATAAGATCAGTTTCCCAATTCTGTGGTTCCGACTCTGTAATGAACCCCACTGCATGTATAACTGCTGTCTGGCCTTCAGTACACTACTCTTTGGGGACTGGAGGTTGGGGAATTGACACAAGATATTGCTTTGGCTACTGCTTTTCCTGTGGAAACTCTTTGTCTTTGAATTAGGGGATTTATGTTTATGATATGAAGAAATTGTATCCAGAATACATTAAAAAACTTACAAGAAGAAAATGACAACCCAATTAAAAAATGAACAAAATATTAGAACAGAGACTTCATAAAAACCATACAGGAATGGCTAGTCAAGGAAGTGCAAAATATAACCATTTAAAACCTATTATATGGCTAAAATGAAACAGACTGGATTGGAAGGTTATAAAAGCCACTGGGGCTCATGTACATTGCCGGTGGGTGTGTAAATGGTTAGCCCTTTTGTAAAACTGTTTCACAGCTTCATATATGGATAAACACACACATACCCTAAGACCCAGCAATTCTACTTTTAGGTATTTATTGGGAGAAATGAAACACATGTCCACAAAAAAATTTTCTTAATTATTGATTCTTTCATGTGAATTATCTTTCAGCCAGCAGCTTTATTAATAGTCATAAATTGAAAAAACATAATGTCCATCAATAGGAAAATGGATAAACAAATTATGGTAATTTCTTACAATGTAATGCCACTCAGCAATAAAAAAGAATGAACTACTGATATATGTAATGACATGGATGACTCTCAATATTAAGAAAAAGAAGCCAGAAACAAAAGTGCAAAAACAGGCAAAATGAATTCTGATGACAGAAATCAGAGCAGTGGTTGTTATAAAGGTAGAAATTAACTACAAGGGATTTGAGGGTATATGCAAGGGAATGATAATGACAGATCATGGAGTGAGAAGCTCAGTTTGAATAAAAGTGCAGATATGAGGCATGGAATGAACAGAGAAAGGGTGATAGGATAAGTGGACTGGGGTGTAGTCTTAGAATTGCTGAATTCAGAGTACTAGGAGGAAGTGATATGGAAAGATAGGAGGTATAGATTAGAGACTGAGATGCTTGAAATTTAGGTTTTGGAGGTGGAGGAGTAATTGGTAATAGCTGAGGTGAGGTGCCATTGACTGGGTGAAGTTCAAGAAAATAACAGGTCACCAGGTTGGATGGATGGTCTAGGCAAATATTAAAATTACAAAGAACAATCACTGTAATAGTGGTAGGGAGACAAAAAGAGCCAGGTGCTAAAACTTTCAAGGGATGACATAGAGGATCTATAAGTGGCTACAATCAGAGAGGAAGTGGTGAGCAACATAGTTTGATGGGATTTGCTTCAGAAGAACTAGGGAATTTTAAAGAAAAGAGAGAGAAATTGTTAGAAGTGATAATGAGTAGCAATAATGATTCCTTATATCTCATCCTCAACAATTTTTATATTGTTCCACAGTGGCCCTGTTCTCTGGGATAAAACGTATATAGATAGTAATAATAATTTCACACAGCCCTTTCTTGGACCATAGGAAATAAAGCCTGTGATAGACTGAATCAAATTAAACCAGAGATGGAATGTGATCAAAAAGCAGACGTTTCCACTCCTAAACTAATAGGCCCAATAATAAAAAGTTTTGATAAGCAATTGTAGTGATGATTACTGTAGTTCCTTCGTTATTCAGTTAATGACTAGTTACTGATTTTCTTTTATGCTAATATGTGCCAGGCACTGTGGTAAGTGCTGTGGGAATAGAAGGATCTGGTGATAAAAATGAGAAAGATAGCTTCTCTACCATTGTAGAATGCAGAGTTGGAAGAGTATGTTGCTGCATCCCATTAACCCTGGGATTAGCCTTTTTCACAGAAAAAACATGGTCTGTCTTGGCAACATAAAAACATTTTTTTTGATAAATAAAAAGTATATATATTAAAGGCTTACAACATGATATTTTGATATATATGTATACATTATGAAATGATTACAACAATCAAAATAATTAGCATATCGATCACCTCTCATAGTTACTTCTTTTGTGTGTGTGGTGAGATCACTTGAGCTCTACTCTCTTAGCAAATTTCCAATATATAATACATTATTACTAACTACAGTCACTGTGCATTAGATTTCCAGAACTTACTCATCTTATAAATGAAAGTCTGTATCCTTTAATCAATTTCTTTCCTTTTATCCCACACCCTCACACCAGCCTCCATAAACCACAATTCCACTCTGTTACTATGAAGTCAACTTTTTTTTTAGAGTCTACATATAAGTGAAAGATCATGTAATACTTGTCTTTCTGTGTCTGGCTTATTTCACTTAGTATAATGTCCTCCAGATTCATTCGTGTTGTTGCAAATGACAGGATTTCCTTTTTTATAAGGCTGAGTAATATTCCATGGTATATATATTCCACATTTTCTTTATCCATTAACAGACTTTTAGATTGTGTATTGTGAATAATGTGCCTTAGCAACATTAAAAGGGTCTATTTAACATGTACAATTTGCCTCATGAAAGATGTAGACCACCTTGGCTCAAAGCGAGACACCTCATAAAATGATGGCCATATACTAAACTGTTTGTTCTGGTTTCCTGGGAATTTACAGCTATGACATATAATTTTCTTCTGTTGGAAATATTCTTAAGAAGAGAACAAATAACCACCATTGCAATAACTTTCTTTAACAACAGAACCCAAGCTGTAGTAATTAAGAGTAACTGAGGGGGAGACCTTCAAGATGGTGGAAGAGTAAGATGTGGAGATGACCTTCCTCTCCAGAAATACATCAGAAATACATCTACATTTGGAACAACTCCTACAGAACACCTACTGAATGCTGGCAGAAGGCCTCAGACTTCCCAAAAGGCAAGAAACTCCCCACATACCTGGGTAGGGAAAAAGAAAAAAGAAAAAACAGAGACAAAAGAATAGGGACAGGACCTGCACTTCTGGGAGGGAGCTGTGAAGGAGGAAATGTTTCCACACACTAGGAAGGCCCTTCACTGGTGGAGACGGCGTGTGGTTGGGGGGGGAAGCTTCAGAGCCACGGAGGACAGCGCAGCAACAGGGGTGCAGATGGCAAAGCACAGAGATTCCTGCACAGAGGATCAATGCTGACCAGCACTCACCAGCCTGAGAGGCTTGTCTACTCACCCACTGGGACTGGAGGGGGTTGGGAGCTAAGGCTCTGGCTTCAGAGTTCAGATCCTAGGGATAGGACTGGGGTTGGCTGTGTGAACACAGCCTGAAGGGGGCTAGTGTGCCACAGCTAGCTGGAGGGAGTCCAGGAAAAAGTCTGGAACTGCCTAAGAGGCAAGAGACCATTGTTTTGGGGTGCGCAAGGAGAGGGGATTCAGAGCACCTCCTAAATGAGCTCCAGAGATGGGTGCAAGCTGCAGCTATCAGCACAGACACCAGAGATGGGCATGAAATGCTAAGGCTGCTGCTGCAGCCACCAATAAGCTTGTGTGCAAGCACAGGTCACTATCCACAACTCCCCTCCCGGCAGCCTGGCAAGCCCACCACTGCCAGGGTCCCATGGACCAAGGACAACTTTGCCGGGAGAACACACAGCACACCTCAGGCTGTTGCAACATCACTCCGGCCTCTGCCACTGCAGGCTTGCCCTGCATTCCGTACCCCTCCCTCTCCCTGGCCTGAGTGAGCCAGAGCCCCCTAATAAGATGCTCCTTTAACCCCATTCTGTCTGAGGGAAGAACACATGCCCCCAGACGACCTACATGCAGTGGCAGGGCCAAATGCAAAGCTGAACCCCAGGAGCTGTGTGAACAAAGAAGAGAAAGGAAAATTTCTCTCAGCAGCCTCAGGAGCAGTGGATTAAATGTCAACAATCAACTTGATGTACCCTGCATCTCCAGAATACCTGAATAGACAACAAATCATCCAAAAATTGAGGTGTTGGACTTTGGGAGCAACAGTAGACTTGGGGTTTGCTTTCTGCATCTAACTTGTTTCTGGTTTTATGTTTATCTCAGTTTAGTATTTAGAGTTTATTATCATTGGTAGATTTGTTTATTGATTTGGTTGCTCTCTTCCTTTTTTTAAAAATATATACATATATATATTTTTCCTTTTTCTCTTTTTGTGAGTGTGTATGTGTATGCTTCTTTGTGTGATTTTGTCTGTATAGCTTTGCCTTTACAATTTGTCCCAAGGTTCTGTCTGTCTTTTATTAAATTACTTTTAAATATTAAAATTTTTTAAATATATTTTTAAAATTTTAATAATTTTATTTTGTTGTCTTTTTTTCTTTGTTTGTTTCTCCCATTTCTTCTGAGCCATGTGGTTGACAGGGTCTTGGTGCTCTGGCTGGGTGTCAGGCCTATGCCTCTGAGGTGGGAGAGCCAAGTTCAGGACATTGGTCCACCAGAGACCTCCCACTTCCCCATAATATCAAGTGGCAAAAGAAGCTCTCCCAGAGATCTCCATCTCAAGGCTAAGACCCAGCTGCACTCAAAGACCAGCAAGCAACAGTGCTGGGCACCCGATGCCAAACAATTAGCAAGATAGGCACACAACCCGACCCATTAGCACAGAGGTTGCCTAAAATCATAACAAGGTCACAGACACCCCAAAACACACCACCAGACAGGGTCCTGCCGAACAGAAAGAAAAGATCCAGCCTCATTCAAAAGACACAAGCACCAGTCTCCTCCACCAGGAAGCTTACACAACCCAATGAAACAACTTTACCCACTGGGGGCAGACACCAAAAACAATGGAACTACAAACTTTCAGCCTGAGAAAAGGAGACCCCAAACACAATAAGTTAAGCAAAATAAGAAGACAGAGAAACACACAGCAGATGAAGGAGCAAGGTAGAAACCCACCAGACCAAACAAAGGAAGAGGAAATAGGCGGTCTACCTGAAAAAGAATTCAGAGGAATGATAGTAAAGCTGATCCAAAATCTTGGAAATAGAATGGAGAAAATACAAGAAACGTTTAACAAGGACCTAGAAGAACTAAAGAGTAAGCAAACAATGATGAACAACAAAATAAATTGAAATTAAAAATTCTCTACAAGGAACCAATAGCATAATAACTGAGGCAGAAGAACAGATAAGTGACCAGGAAGATAAAATTGTGGAAATAACTACCAGAGAGTAGGATAAAGATAAAAGAATGAAAAGAATTGAGGACAGTCTCAGAGACCTCTGGGACAACATTAAATGCAGCAACATTCGAATTATAGGGTTCCCAGAAGAAGAAGACAAAAAGAAAGGGACTGAGAAATATTTGAAGAGATTATAGTTGAAAACTCCACTAATAAGGGAGAAGAAATAGTCAATCAAGTCCAGGAATCCCAGAGAGTCCCATACAGGATAAATCCAAGAAGAAACATGCCAAGACACATATTAATCAAAATATCAAAAATTAAATACAAAGAAAAAGTATTAAAAGCAGCAAGGGACAAACAACAAATAACATACAAGGAAATCCCCATCAGGCTAACAGCTGATATTTCAACAGAAACTCTGCAAGCCAGAAAGGAGTGGCAGGACATATTTAAAGGGATGAAAAGGAAAAACCTACAATGAAGATTATTCTACCTGGCAAGGACGTCTTTCAGATTCAATGGAGAAATCAAAACCTATACGGACAAGCAAGCTATGAGAATTCAGCACCACAAAACCAGCTTTACCACAAATTCTAAAGGAATTTCTCTAGGCAGGAAACTCAGGAGTAGGAAATACCTACAATAACAAAACCCCCATAAATTAATAAAATAGTAATAGGAACATACATATTGATAATTACCTTAAACGTAAATGGATTAAATACTCCAGCAAAAAGACATAGACTGGCTGAATGGATACAAAGACAAGACCCTTAAATATGCTGTCTACAAGAGTCCCACTTCAGACCTACGGACACATACAGACTGAAAGTGAGGGGATGGAAAAAGATATTACATGCAAATGGAAATCAAAAGAAAGCTGGAGTAGCAATTCTCATATCAGACAAAAATAGACTTTAAAATAAAGACTATTACAAGAGACAAAGAAGGACACTACATAATGATCAAGGGATCAATCAAAGAAGAAGATATAACAAGTGTAAATATTTATGCACTCAACATAGGAGCACCTCAATACATAAGGCAAATGCTAACAACCATAAAAGGGGAAATTGACAGTAACACAATCATAGTAGGGGACTTTAACACTGCACTTTCACCAATGGACAGATCATCCAAAATGGAAATAAATAAGGAAACACAAACTTTAAATGATACATTAAACAAGATGGACATAATTGATATTTATGGACATTCCATCCCAAAACAATAGAATACACTTTCTTCTCAAGTGCTTATGGAACATTCTCCAGGTCAGATCATATCCTGGGTCACAAATCAAGCCTTGGTAAATTTAAGAAAATTGAATCATATCAAGTGTCTTTTCTGACCACCATACTATGAGACTAGATATCAGTTACAGGAAAAAATCTGTAAAAAATACAAACACATGGAGGCTAAACAATACACTATTAAGTAACCAAGAGATCACTGAAGAAACCAAAGGGGTGATCAAAAAATACCTAGAAACAAATGACAATGAAAACATGACAACCCAAAAACCCATGGGATGCAGCAAAAGCAGTTCTAAGAGGGAAGTTTAGAGCAATACAATCCTACCTGAAGAAATCAGAAACATCTCAAATAACCTAATCTTGCACCTAAAGCAATTAGAGAAAGAAGAATAATAAAAAACCCCAAAGTTAGCAGAAGAAAAGAAATCATAAAGATCAGATCAGAAATAAATGAAAAAGAAAAGAAGGAAACAAGAGCAAAGATCAATAAAACTAAAAGCTGATTCTTTGAGAAGATAAACAAAATTGAAAAACCATTAGCCAGACTCATCAAGAAATAAAGGGAGCAGACTCAAATCAACAGAACTAGAAATGAAAAAGGAGAACAACTGACAGTGCAGAAATACAAAGGATCATGGGAGATTACTACAAGCAACTACATGCCAATAAAATGGACAACGTGGAAGAAATGGACAAATTCTTAGAAAAGCACAACCTTCTGAGACTGAACCAGGAAGAAATAGAAACTATAAACAGACCAATCACAAGCACTGAAGTTGAAACTGTGATTAAAATTCTTCTAACAAACAAAACTGCAGGACCAGATGGCTTCACAGGCGAATTCGATCAAACATTTAGAGAAGAGTTAACATCGATCCTTTTGAAACTTTTCCAAAATATGGCAGAGGGAGGAACACTCCCAAACTCATTCTATAAGGCCACCATCACCCTGATACCAAAACCAGACAAAGATGTCACAAAGAAAGGCCAGTATGCCTGATGAACATAGATGCAAAAATCCTCAATAAAATACTAGTAAACGGAATCCAACAGCACATTTAAAGGATCATACACCATGATCAAGTGGGGTTTATTCCAGGAATGCAAGGATTCTTCAATATAGGCAAATCAATCAGTGTAATAAAACATATTAACAAACTGAAGGAGAAAAACCATATGGTCATCTGAATAGATGCAGAAAAAGCTTTCAACAATATTCAACACCCATTTATGATAGAAACCCACCAGAAATTAGGCATAGAGGGAAGTTACCTCAACATAATAAAGGCCATATATGACAAACCCACAGCCAATATAGTTCTTAATGGTGAAAAACTTCAACCATTTCCTCTAACATCAGGAACAAGACAAAGTTGTCCACTCTCAGCACTATTATTAAACAAAGTTTGGAAGTTTTAGCCACAGCAATGAGAGACGAAAAAGAAATAAAAGGAATCCAAATCGGAAAAGAAGTAAAGCTGTCACTGTTTGCAGATGACATGATACTATATATAGAGAATCCTAAAGATGCTACCAGAAAACTACTAGAGATAATCAATGAATTTGGTAAAGTAGCAGGATACAAAATTAATGCACATAAATCTCTTGCATTCCTATACATTAATGATGAAAAACCTGAAAGCAAAATTAAGGAAACACTCCCATTTACCATTGCAACAAAAACAATAAAATACCTAGGAATAAACCTACCTAAGGAGGTGAAAGACCTCTATGCAGAAAACTATAAGACACTCATGAAAGAAATTAAAGATGATACAAACAGATGGAGAGATATACGACATCCTTGGATTGGAAGAATCAATACTGTGAAAATGACTATACTACCCATAGCAATCTACAGATTCAATGCAATACCTATTAAATTACCAATGACATTTTTTACAGAACTAGAACAAAACATTTCACAATTTGTATGGAAACTCGAAAGACCCTGAATAACCAAAGCAATCTTGAGAAAGATAAATGGAGCTGGAGGAAATCAAGCTCCCTGACTTCAGACTATACTAGAAAGCTACAGTAATCAAGACAGTATGGTACTGGCACAAAATCAGAAATATATCAATGGAACAGGTTAGAAAGCTGAGAGATAAGCCCATGCACATATGACCACCTTATTTTTCATAAAGGAGGCAAGAATATAAAATGGAAAAAAGACAGCCTCTTCAATAAGGGGGGCTGGGAAAATTGGACAGCTACCTATAAAAGAGTGAAATTAGAACACTCCCTAACACCATACACAAAAATAAACTCAAAATGGATTAAAGACCAAAATGTAAGGCCACACAGTATAAAACTCTTAGAGGAAAACACAGGCAGAACACTCTATGACATAAATCACAGCAAGATTCTTTTTGACCCACCTCCTAGAAAAATGGAAACAAAAATGAAAATAAAACGAATGGGACCTAATGAAACTTCAAAGCTTTTGCACAGCAAAGGAAATCATAATCAAGACCCAAAGACAACCCTCAGAATGGGAGAAAATATTTGCAAATGAAGAAACTGACAAAGGATTAATCTCCAAAATTTACAAGCAGCTCATGCAGCTCAATATCAATAAAACAAACAACCGAATCCAAAAATGGGTGGAAGACCTAAACAGCCATTTCTCCAAAGAAGACATACAGATGGCCAACAAACACATGAAAAGATGCTAAACATCACTAATTATGAGAAAAATGCAAATGAAAAGTACAGTGAGGTATCACCTCTCACCAGTCAGAATGGCCAACATCAAAAAATCTACAAACAATAAATGCTGGAGAGGGTGTGTAGAAAAGAGAACCCTCTTGCACTGTTGGTGGGAATGTAAATTGATAGAGGCACTATGAAGAACAGTATGGAGGTTCCTTAGAAAACTAAAAATAGAAGTACCATATGACCCAGCAATCCCACTACTGTGCATATAGGCAGAGAAACCCATAATTCAGAAACAGTCATGTACCATAATGTTCATTGTAATTCTATTTACAATAGCTAGGACATGGAAGCAACCTATGTGTCCATCAACAGATGAATGAATAAAGAAGAGGTGGCACATATATACAATGAAATATTACTCATCCATTAAAAGAAATGAAATTGAGTTTTTTATAGTGAGGTGGATGGACCTATAGTCTGTCATACAGAGTGAAGTAAGTCAGAAAGAGAAAAATACCATATGCTAACACATATATATGGAATCTAAAAAAAAAGGTTCTCAAGAAGCTAGGAGCAGGACAGGAGTAAAGACGCAGACGTAGAGAATGGACTTGAGGACACGGGTAGGGGGAAGGGTTAACTGGGACGAAGTGAAGAGTGGTATGGACATATATACACTACCAGATGTAAAATAGATAGCTAGTGGGAAGCAGCTGCATAGTACAGGAGGATCAGCTCGGTGCTTTGTGACCACCTAGAAGGGTGGGATAGGGAGGGAGGGAGGGAGATGCAAGAGGGAGGGGATATGGAGATATATGTATATGCATAGCTGATTCACTTTGTTATAAAGCAGAAACTAACACACCATTGTAAAGCAATTATACTCCAATAAAGATGTTAATAAAAAGAAGAAAGAGTAACTGAGGTCACAAGGGACACCACTAGAACTAGAGACCAGCCATTTGTGATGTATTTCTTTTTCCTGTTTGGAACCATAATTCAGACTTATGTAAATATAACTTTCTAGAGATATGATCACATTTAAGTTTAAAACTCAGCACTATTTTGAGATAGATAGAAATTAAAGACATTTAAAATAGGATAAAATATTATTCTTTTAAATTAAAAAATGCAATTGGACACTGACATTTAAAATAGGATAAAATATTATTCTTTTAAATTAAAAAATGCATTTTAAATTAAAAAATGCAATTTATTTTTAAAAATAAAGAATAACATTTTAAACAAACAATAATGTCAACATCCTATAAGAAATAAAACAACTGAAAAAAAAAAAAAGAAATAAAACAACTGAAGAATATACTGTCAGTTTTCACTGCTTGGCAAAGAAACACGTATGTCCCAGTGGTTATTAATCCTGTACTTGCCAAGACTTAAACTTATTTGAAATCCCACAATCTATGTTGAATATCATATTTCCAACTTATTGTCTGTCACTTTGCTGGAAAAGAAAACAAATAAAAAATTAAAAATGACCCTTAACAGACTATTGGAATGGAAAATATCCAAACAACAAAGATCCATATTCTGATTTAACACAGAGAATTAGTAATGTACATACTACAAAGGCAAAATATAATAGCACCTCATTTCTCTAAAAGCTGAGGTGTCAGCCAAAATAAACATGTCAATATCAATTAACTGAAGCTCATAAATTTTAATCATAAGAGTCTCTTAGGTCCTTATTCACATGAATTCTTATTAGATTCAGTTCCAACAAAATCCTTTGTTTACTTAGGTAATAATGTATTAGAAATATAAAAGAAGAAAGGTGAGGGAACTTCTAGAAAGAGAAAGACTAAAATCAAAAAGGAATAAATTTGGTGGGGAGGAGTCAGATGGCAGAATAGGAGGATTTGGAATTTGCCTCTCCTCACAAGTACATTAAGAATACATCTACAAATGGATCAATTCTCACAGAGCATCTGCTGAACACTAGTGGAAGCCTCTGGACACCTAAAAGGACAAGATAAATCCCCACACAACCAGGACAGATGAAAGAAAGAAAGAAAAAAAAGGAAACAGGAAGGAACCATCACCCCTGGCAGGGAACTGAAGGTGAGGAGAGGTTCCCACACTCACAAACACCCATTCATGGCAGGGAAATCAGCTGGGGCAGAAAGGGACCTTCAGGGGTTTGAAGGGAAATGCAGCAACTGGTCTGTGGAAGGCAGGACAAAGTAAGAACTGTGTGTATGGCCCATGCTGCTGCTCTGCACACCCCAGCCTGAGTTGTGTGTCTCCAGGTGTGGAGGGAGGCTGGGTGCTGGAAAGTGGGGTTTGGAGAGTGGACCCAGGGAGGGGACAGCTGCTGGCTGTGAAGAGACAGCCTGAAGGGACAGGAGTAAGGAGCTTCACAACCTGGAAAGTTTTCTGAAGAATCCTGGAGCACTATAGAAACAAGTCACCATTGTTGAGTGGCATGCAAGGGGTGGGGCCGCCACTGCAACTCCCTTCCCCACCTGCCAGCCCCCTGCCTCTGTGGGCACTGGGAGGGGCACCCGTCTGAGCAGGTGCCTCTGAGCAGGCTCCTCAAGCCAAGGTCTCTTTGGTGCACAGGCTCCAGAGTCCTGAGCTCCACCACTGCCAAAGCCTCCTTTGAGTGTACATGGGGCCTGTTCACGATGCCCATGCCAAAGCCTCATCCAGAATCAGCCCTGGGCACCCCAGACTGAGACAGGAAGCCGCCAATGCTGGCAGGAGCTGAGTGCTAAAGTGTGGTGTTAGAAGAGTGGATGTGGGGAGAGGACTGCTGTTGGCTGTGCAGAGACAACTTGAGGAGACGGGAGTGAGGGGCTCCATGGCTGGAAATGCTGCTAGAGGAAGCATGGTCTGCCTTGGAAACAAGGTGCCATTGTTGAGTGGTGCACAAGGGGCAGGGTCACCATTGCAAAACCCTTCCCCACCTGCTGACCCCTGCCTCCATGGGTACTGGGAGGGACTCCCACCAGACACCTCCCAGTCTGTTGCATCTTCCTGCTGGTCTCTGCCACAAGCACTTTGCATGTGCCACAGTTGTGGCCTCCTTCTTCCTCCCTGGCCTGAGCTAATAAGTGCCCCAATCAGACTGAGGGACCCAACTGGCCACTGCTTTTGCCTCTCTCTCACCTGGATGGCGAACAGAAACCTGAGAGTGGCCCACATGCAGAGGTGGGGCCAAAACCAAAGCTGAGCCCCAGGGGCTGTCTGACTAAGGAAGAGGAACGGAAATCTCTCTGTGCAGCTGCACAAGCCACAGATTAAATCCCAGTGATTTTCTTGGTAAACCCTGCACCTGTGGAATATCTGAATGGACACTGAGTACTCCCACAACTTAGACTGGTCTAACTTTGGCAGCTGTGGACTTTGGGGGCAAGTGCATGTGGGAGTTGGGCCAGGTCAGAGTCTGAGCTGCCCCCACAGTGCCCATGGCAGGTCCAGAGACCTACCTAGAGGTACAGGAGGGCCTCCTGGGGAGGTGGGGGTTGACTGTGGCTTGCTGTCAGTGGTGGGCAAGGACACTGACAGTGAAGGACTCAGGAAAATATTATTACTAGTATTATTTTTTCTCTCTTTTTCCTTTTTGTTTCATTTTGTTCTGTTGTTGTTTTCTGTTTTTTAATTATATTTTATTTGTTACTTACTTTTTCTTTACTTATTTCTTTTTTTGCTTTAATTTAAAAATTTTCAAAATATATTTAAAATTTTTTACTTTATTTTTTTGTTTTGTGATTTTTCTTGTTTTGTTTTTATCATTTTTGTTGTGTTTAATGTTTTCTTTTTTTCAGCTTGCTTTCTGTTTTTGTTCTGTTCTTGGTTTTTGTTAGTTTTGTTTTTATTGTTAGTTTTGTTTTTATTGTTTGTTTTGGGGTTCTTTTGTTTGTTAGGCTGTTCTCTGGATTTTTGTTTTCTTTTTTTGGTTTTCTTTTCTATCTTTCTTTCCTTGTTTCTTTCATTTTGTTTTTATCATTTGTCTTGGGTTTTGTTGGTCTTCTTTTCTTTTTCCTGGCTGTGCCACACAGCTTGCAGGGTCATGGTTCTCTAACAAGGGGTCAGGCCTGAGACTCACGGGTAAGAGCACCAAGTCCAAGATGCTGGAATGCCAGAGAATTTCTGGCCCCAGGGAATATTAAACGATGTGAGCTCTCCTGGAGGTCTCCATCTCGACAGCAAGACCTGGCTCCACCCAACTGCCTGCAGGCACCAGTGTTGGACTCCCAACACCAAACAACCAGCAAGACAATAACACAGCCCCATCCATTAGCAGACAGGCTGCCTAAAGTTGTACTAAACTCACAGACACCACAAAACACACTACCTGATGAGGCCCTGCCAATCAGAGGGACAAGACTCAGCTCCAGCTACCAGTTCAGGCACCAGTCCCTTCCAACAGGAAACCTACAAAAGCCCCTGGACCAACTTCACCCACCAGGGGGCAGACACCAGAAACAAGAGGAACTACAACACTGCAGCCTGTGGAAAGGAGACCACAAGCACAGTAAATTAGATAAAATGAGACGACAGAGAAATAGGTTTTGGATGAAGAAGCAAGGTAAAAATCCACAAGACTAAATAAATGAAGAGGAAATAGGCAATTTACCTGAAAAAGGATTCAGAGTAATGATAGTTAAGATGATTCAAGATCTCAGAAATAGAATGCAGGCATGGATCGAGAAGATACAAGAAATGTTTAACAAGGACCTAGAAGAACTAAAGAACAAACAAACAGTGATGAACAACTCAATAACTTAAATGAAAAATATACAAGAAGAAATCAATAGCAGAATAACTGAGGCAGAAGAATGGATAAGTGAACTGGAATATAGAATAGTGGAAATAAATGCCACAGAACAGAATAAAGAAAAAAAAGGATGAAAAGAAATAAGATCAGTCTCAGAGACCTCTGGGACAACATTAACCCCACCAATATTCAAATTACAGGGGTCCCAGAAGAAGAAGAGAAAGAGAAAGGGTCTGAGAAAATATTTGAAGAGATTAAAGTGGAAAACTTCCAAAACATGGGAAAGGAAATAGCCACCCAAGTCCAAGAAGCCCAGAGAGTCCCATACAGGATAAACCCAAACACCAAGACACATATTAATCAAACTAACAAAAATTAAATACAAAGAAAAAATTAAAAGCAGCAAAGGAAAAGCAAAAATAACATACGAGGGAATCTCCATAAGGTTATCAGCTGATTTTTCAGCAGAAACTCTACAGGCCAGAAGGCAATGGCAGGATATATTTAAAGTGATGAAAAGGAAAAACCTACAGCCAAGAACACTGTACCCAGTAACGTTCTCATTCAGATTCTACAGAGACATCAAAAGCTTTATAGACAAGCAAAAGCTAAGAGAATTCAGAACCACCAAACAGCTTTACAAAACAGGCTAAAGAAACTTCTCTAGGCAGGAAACACAGGAGAAGAAAAACACCTACAAAAACAAAACCAAAACAATAAAGAAAATGGTAATAGGAACATACATATCAATAGTTACCTTAAATGTAAATGGATTAAATGCTCCAACCAAAAGACACAGACTGGCTGAATAAATACAAAAACAACATCCATATATATGCTGTCTATAAGAGATGCATTTCAGACCTAGGAAAACATACAGACTGAAAGTGAGGGGAAGGAAAAAGATATTCTATGCAAATGGAAATCAAAAGAAAGCTGGAGTAGCAATACTCACATCAGAAAAAATAGACTTTAAAATAAAGACTGTTATAAGAGACAAGGAAGGACACTACATAAGAATAAAGGGATCAATCCAAGAAGAAGATATAACAATTGTAAATATTTATACACCTACATAGGAGCACTTCAATATATAAGGCAAATGCTAACAGCCATAAAAGCAATTGACAGTAATACAATAATAGTGGGAGACATTAACACTCTACTCACACCAATGGAGAGATCATCCAAACAGAAAATTAATAAGGAAACACAAGCCTTAAATCACACATTAGACCAGATGGACTTAATTGATATCTATAAGACATTCCATCCGAAAGCAGCAGATACACTTTCTTCTCAAGTGCACATGGATCATCCTCCAGGATAGGTCACATCTTGGGTCACAAATCAAGCCTTGGTAAATTGAAGAAAATCGAAATCATATCAAGCATCTTTTCTGACCACAATGCAATGAGATTAGAAATCAATTACAGAAAATAAACTATAAAAATCACAAACACATGGAGGCTAAACAATATGCTACCAAATAACCAAAGGATCACTGAAGAAATCAAAGAGAAAATAAAAAAATACCTATAAACAAATGACAACAAAAAGATGATGACCCAAATGCCATGGGACTCAGCAAAAGCAGTTCTGAGAGGGAAGCTTGTAGCAATACAATCCTACCTCAAGCAACAAAAAAAAATCTCAAATAAACAACCTAACATTACACTTGAAACAACTAGAGAAAGAAGAACAAACAAAACCCAAAGTTAGTAGAAGGAAAGAAATCATAAAGATCAGAGCAGAAATAAATGAAATAGAAACAAAGAAAACAATAGCAAAGATCAATGAAACTAAAAGCTGGTTCTTTGAGATGATAAACAAAACTGATAAACCTTTAGCCAAACTCATCAAGAAAAAAGGGAGCAGACTCAAATCAACAGAATTAGAAATGAAAAAGGAGAAGTAACAACTGACAGTGCAGAAATACAGAGGATCATGAGAGATTACTACAAGCAACTATATGCCAATAAAATGGACAATGTGGAAGAAATGGACAAATTCTTAGAAAAGCACAACCTTCTGAGACTGAACCAGGAAGAAATAGAAACTATAAACAGACCAATCACAAGTAATGAAATTGAAACTGTGATTAAAATCTTCCAACAGACAAAAGTCCAGGACCAGATGGCTTCACAGGTGAATTCTATCAAACATTTAGAGAAGAGCTAACAGCTATCCTTCTCAAACTCTTCCAAAAAATTGCAGATGGAGGACCACCCCCAACCTCATTCTATGAGGCCACCATCACTCTGATACCCAAAGGTGACAAAGATATCACAAAAAAGAAAATTACAGGCCAATATCACTGATAAAAATAGAAGCAAAAATCCTCAACAAAATACTAGCAAGCAGAATCCAACAATACATTAAAAGGATCATATACCCTGATCAAGTGGGATTTATCCCTGGGATGCAAGGATCCTTCAATATATGCAAATCAATCAATGTGATACACCATATTAACAAATAGAGAAATAAAAGCCATATGATCATCTCAATAGATGCAGAAAAAGCTTTTGACAAAATTCAACACCCATTTATGATTAAAAAACTCTCCAGAAAATGGGCATAGAGGGAAACAGCCTCAACATAATAAAGGCCATATATGACAAACCCACAGCAAACATCATTCTCAATGGTAAAAAACTGAAAGCATTTTCCCTAAGTTCAGGAACAAGGCAAGGATGACCACTCTCACCACTTTTATTCAACATTGTTTTGGAAGTCCTAGCCACAACAATCAGAGAAGGAAAAGATATAAAAGGATTCCAAATTGGAAAGAAGTAAAACTGTCACTGTTTGCAGATGACATGATACTTTGCATAGAAAATCCTAAAGATGCCGCCTGAAAACTACTAGAGCTAGTCAATGAATTCGGTAAAGTTGCAGGATACAAAATTAATACACAGAAATCTCTTGCATTCCTATACACTAATAACAAAAACTCAGAAAGAGAAATTAAGAAAACTATCCTATTTACCATTGCAACAAAAAGAGAAAAATACCTAGGGATAAACCTACCTAGGAGGCAAAAGACCTGTAATCAGAAAGCTATGAGATACTGATGAAAGAAATCAAAGACGACACAAACAGATGGAGAGATATACCATGTTCCTGGACTGGAAGAATCAATATTGTGAAAATGACTACACTACCCAAAGCAATCTACAGATTCACTGTAATCCCTATCAAATTACCAATGGCATTTTATAAGAATTAGAATAAAAAACTTTACAATTTGTATGGAAATACAAAAGACCCCGAATAGCCCAAACAATCTTGAAAAAGAAAAACAGAGCTGGAGGAATCAGGCTCCCGGACTTCAGACTATACTACTAAGTCATTAAAACAGTATGGTACTCGCACAAAAACAGAAATATAGATCAAGGGAACAGGATGGAAAGCCCAGAGATAAACCCAGGCACCTATGGTCACCTAATCTCTGATAAAGGAGGCAAGAATATACAATGGAGAAAAGATGCTCTCTTCTATAAGTGGTGCTGGGAAAACTGGGCGACTACATGTAAGAGAATGAAATTAGAACACTCCCTAACACCATACACAAAAATAAACTCAAAATGGGCTAAAGACCTAAATGTAAGGCTGGACACTATAAAAGTCTTAGAGGAAAACATAGGCAAAACACTCTTTGACATAAATTGCAGCAAGATCTTTTTTGACCCACCTCCTAGAGTAATGAAAATAAAAACAAAAATAAACAAATGGGATCTAATTAAACTTATTAGCTTTTGCACGGCAAAGGAAACCATAAACAAGATGAAAAGACAACCCTCAGATGGGAGAAAATATTTGCAAACGAAGCAACTGACAAGGTATTAATCTCCAATACACACAAATAGCTCATGCAGCTCAATGTCAAAAAAAAAACACCAGAAAACAACAACCCAATCAAAAAATGGGCGGAAGACCTATACAGACATTTCTCCAAAGAAGACATACTGATGGCCAACAAACACATGGAAAGATGCTCAACATCACTAATTATGAGAGAAATGCAAACCACAAGTACAGTGAGGTATCACTTCTCATCAGTCAGAATGGCCATCATCAAAAAAATCTACAAATAATAAATGCTGAAGAGGGTGTAGAGAAAAGGGAATCCTGTTACACTGTTGGGAATGTAGATTGGTACAGCCACTATGGAGAACAGTATGGAGGTTCCTTAAAAAACTAAAAACAGAGCTACCATATGACCCAGTGATCCCACTACTGGGCATATACCCAGAGAAAAACATAATTAAAAAAGACACATGTGCCCCAATGTTCATTGCTGCACTATTTACAATAGCCAGGATATGGAAGCAAGTTAAATGTCCATCAACAGAGGACTGGTTAAAGAAGATCTGGTACATATATACAACGGGATATTACTCAGCCATAAAAAAGAATGAAATTGGGTCAGTTGTAGAATTGTGGATGGACCTAGAGAGTCATACACAGTGAAGTAAGTCAGAAAGAGAGAAAAAAAATATCGTATATTAACGCATATATGTGGAATCTAGAAAACTGGTATAGATGATCTTATTTACAAAGCAGAAATAGAGACACAGATGTAGAGAACAAACGTATGGATACCAAGGTGGAAAGCGGTGGGTGGGGGGGGTGAATTGGGAGATTGGGATTGATTATATACAGTATCGATACTACATATAAAATAGATAACTAATAAGAACCTACTGTATAATACAGAGAACTCTACTAAATGCTCTGTGGTGACCTAAATGGGAAGGAAATCCAAAAAGAGGAGATATATGCATACATATAGCTGATTCACTTTGCTGTACAGTAGAAACTAATACAACATTGTAAAACAGTTATACTTCAATAAAAATTAAATTAAAAAAAATTCACCAAGCTTACCAGTTGAGGCTAGTACTGTAAACTAAATAAAGCTTAATAGCTCAAGGACAATACAGTAATATAACAGAATAGAATATTTGATGCCCATAATAATGATTCTAAGGCATAAAGAATAGATCAAACTGCATTTATCATAATTTGTATAAAAGATTACAGAAATATGCATTGCAATTTAGAAGGATTTATATTAATAATGTCAATAACATTTGCATAATTGATAAGAATTCCATTTCTGACTATGCTCTTCATGCACCACACATAACTGACCTTTGACTCCTATTGACCCTACCTACTCAATCCCAACTGTACCTTCATACTCTACCTTCATACCTTCTCTGGCTTAGATCACTAAAACAGCTTTCTACCTGTCTTCTTTGCCTCCAGCCTGTGCTTTCAATTCATCCTCTACCCCTCTGCTACAATGAGATAAAATATAAACATAATCATGATACTTTTATGATTTCACTCTTTCAACAACCTCTCAGAATCCTAAGGATAGGGTTTAATTTCTTCAGATTGACACAAAAGTTATTTTATGAAATGACTCCTATCATCTCTATAGCTTCCTTTCCTGATACCCTTCCACATTTTCCTGTGCCTAAATCACATAAAACTTTTGTCTTTTATTTCATAACATTAAGCTTTTTCACCTATTGTTCTCCTTTATCTCTCAAGTACCCTAACTCCTGGTTATCTAATAAGACTTTACTCTTCCAGGAGTTCTTCCTTGTCCTGCAGTATATGAGATGTACTTCTACAGCACCTTGTAGGTGACTCAATCATAGTATTTATTGCATAGCATTGCCATCCTTTATTACTTCACTATTAGTAAATTGAGGGCAAGAATCATGCATTTTATTTTTATCCTCTAGTATATGAAACCCAGTAAATGTTAGTTGAATGAATAAATGCTGTCCTGTACGACATTTTAAATGGTCAAAGATAACTTCTAAATATACTAAATTCCTTTAATACATTATGAATATATTATGGATAATATACCCATGGATATTTAAACCTACTGATACCTGGATTTATTTGAATCTGTTTATATTTTTTAGCTTATACCAAACTTCTATATATGCAGGTTTGATTAATATGACTTATTGCTTAAAGTATAATTCCTTCTTATTTATTGTAAGGTACATTTTTCCTGCTTCATGGGGAACTCCAAACTCCATCATTCTCACGAATAGATAATGCAACTACCCCATACTTCATGTTCACCAAGTAATTCATTCTGTGATTCTCTAGGTAATTTTTTTTCTGCCTATAGGATAGGTAAGGAATCTTTTTTAATTATAGACTTTAGTGATTCTTCCTAAGTGCTTGTCTCTCACCACTTGGTAGTGTTTCCTCTTCTCTTTATTTGGGCAGTTTTCCCCATTCTGTCCTTTTCTTTCTTATTCTGCCAGTTAGTTATATAGTCTGATCATCTGAACTTTTAAGCCTACATGCTTATATTGTTTTAAAACTATCTGAAGGTTCCTTTTGAGTTCTTTACTTCCTAAAATTTATTTCAATTTATTTTCCTCATGAAGTCACGTTAAATCAGATTATTGACATTTCTAATGTTTAGCGATAAAATAGGTTAACCAAAATTATTTTTTTCTCCCAATATGATGTTTAATAATTGGTACTCAATTAGCTATGCTTGCTAATGAATAAATGCTTGTTCACTAATTTATCAAAAGATAGTTCTAAAGTTGAAAATTAAAAACAATGTAGGAAATAATTTAATTTTTTTTATGTGTGTATATATTAAAATTACTTGGTCCACAAAGCAGCCTACTAGAAAGTTACCTGAGGATGTGATCCAGCAATCTATGTTATAAAACAAAACAAAAAAAGGGATGCTATGAGGCAAGAAGCTGTGGCTCCAGTTCCTGAGACCAATAAAGGGAAGTCTCAGATGCCCGTTGTGCATTAGGTCTAAAAGGTAACCTGTATCTGTTGTAGCAGTACCTAGTGATGAAAGGAGGAGGACTTGGAGGGAAACAAAGGGGACTCCACTGTATGGACACTGAGTGACAGAATGGAAAACTTAAGAATGTGATAAAAACATACAAGAAAAATACTGGCAATAGAAATGCAAAAAATAATACATAACAAGAAAATTAAAATGTGTGTGATTTTAAGTGATTAATGCAAGTAAACAAAGAGCACTTGGTGCTATGAACATCTTTTGAGTACTATTGGGGAAACAGTACTGACAATGTCAAAGTATAAATTTGTCTCTTTTTGTAGAAAAAAACAGTGTTAGGAGAATATCTCTACTTGTAGGAAAAATATTTTTTTCTAAATTCTATGACCATAATATGAATAGACAGCATAAACTTAGATGATAAGCATAGATAGATAGGCCAAAAAATCCATAATGATAGACATATTCTGAAATTCAGAAGTGTACAAATAATTTGGTCCCCTTTTAAAAGGTGAAATATAGAAACAAAAGATTGGTGTTTTAAAATAAATTTTTATGTGGCTTTACAAAAACAAAAAGGGTTTGTTTTTTTTTTTACACCTCTGTAGGGTGACAGAAAAATAAAATATAATCAAATTGTATTGGAAAATGTTCTGCCTCTTAGAATTTTAAACCAAAAATTTTCTTCTATGTTTTCTACATCAGAATTCTTATGGGTGTTTGATGAGAGAAGACAGGTTGGAACTTTATGAATCAAATTCCACATGTAAAGCCTGCTATTTCATACAGCAAGACAATTATTAGAAAATATACAACTGACAAATATTAATTTATTAATCAATAAAATAAGCTTAATGAAGAGCACTATGTGACAAATACTTCTACATGCGTTCTCAACTATTCATCTCTAATATTACCTTTTTTGCTCTATGTAACAATTCCTTGAAAAATATTGTATTAATTCCAATCATAAATAAGAAACTGAAGCTTAAAGAGATTAAATAACTTGCTCTAACTCATGGAGCTAGGATTTAAACCTAGATCTCTGATTCCAAAGCCCATGACCCTTTCAACATATGATTATTCATTTTTATTGAACTCCTATCATGTGCCTCTTATAAGCTTCAGGAGCTGAAAGGTAGGAGAAAAACAGAAATACACAAATACAAAACAAAAACAAAAACAAGCTTCATTAAATACTTTCAACTACGCCAGGCAATATAGAGTTAGTCTAAAGATAATTCAGCGCCAGAAAAAAATTACAGATAAACAATTTTGTATTCCCCAAATGGGATTTGCAACATATGCCCAATGATGTAGTAATAAATTCTAGGGCTTTTCTACTATTCACCTATTGTAGAACTATGAACAAGGTAGCAAAAACAACAATAAAAATGGCATAACCACTCTGTATTAAAAAAATCTAATAATTCAAACACATCTTGAAAAATGTCAAGCAGGGATAGGATGGTTTGCATTTTTACTTTATTTAGTTTCCAGTTTATATTAGAAAGCATCTTTTTTCATGGCAATCATTTATAAAATTTTTTTAATCATATTTCCACAATTATTCATATTTTCCCCATTTTTCTGACTGGATGAATGAGGGTAGCACATATAGAAAAATTATATATAAGTGAATAATGAATTAAAATGAAATATGTTCTATTAGAGCCTAAATGCTAATTGGTAACCTTTTATCATAAAATGTTACAAAAAATGAAGAATACTTTTTATAGTCATTTTAGGAAGTGAATATGACACTAATAAGTTCTATGACAAGAAAAGACTGCTACAGTCATGGTCAGTAAACTAGATGATACATCACTATCTTTGTGCTGTGGCAGAAAAACAATAAAATTTAAAAGCCACAAAAATATAGATCAATTTTATAGATAAAACACTGTCATGACTTAGGTTCATAAAATGCTACAAAGCAGAGAAATGATTAATTTATGACTTTGAGTTTCTATGCTTCTGAATAAAATACAGTTACTTACTTTTTTCTCCGGTTTGACTCCACAAAATATTTACGTGCTTGATTTCGACATATTTTTTGTTGCTGCAGTAAGATTTGGCGCTCTTCTTCTAAATTTTTCTCAAAATGGATTTTCATATCTCTAATGGTAGCATAAAGTTAAGGACAGTGGTTTATGTCTTTACTGGATGAGTATCAGTGCTATCTGATAAGTACAATTACAGCCTCATACTAATGATGTAATGATTTTTTGTGGAACAATTAGTATGTGTACACATCAGTGTTAGTGTATGACCGGCACATGTTTTATATAAAAAAAACTCTTGGCTTGGTATTAGAACTGAAGATACATTTTACTTTCTTTGGGGAAAAAAATTAATTACTTTGAGACATCATGAGCCCATATAAGGAGACTACATATCTTTTCATTCATTATACAGATATTTGAGTACTTATTAACAAGTTACTATCTTAGGCATGTATATAGAAAAATGAAAGAAGGTTATATCTCATTAATAGAAAGCCGATGAATTAAACGTTTCAGTAGATCCTTTAATCCATAGCATGAAAGTCATATTCAAATATTAAAAATCAAATAGCAATATAACTGGGAAGTTTGGGAATATAGTTTACTTAGTGATTTACTCATAAGTTAAAAAACAAACCATTAGGAAAACCATACACAGTAATGTTTACTCAGAATTTTGCCAAATATGGAGTATTTTAGTTATCCTAATTATCCATTCATTTGAAATTTACTGTATAAAATTCAACTTTCTTTAAATAAGTTGAATTGATATGGTTAATTGATGTCCGAGCTTATTTAGTTACATTTCAACTGGCATTAATGAATGCCTTTACCAAATTTATCACAGTATTTTTCTGTTTTTAATGATTTTCAAGTTTTAAAAAGTGGTCATTCAATTACCATTTTCAGTACCTCATCATTAGATGTAGATGCGTACAAGATTGTACTGAAGTTATTTATTGCAGGCATGCCTATTTGTCTTTTTAGAATAAATAGTGTGTTTAAATTTTCTCCCCTCAAAATAAAGGTATGAAATTCTCTTTAAGAGTTCTATTTAATCAAGATTTTTTTATATGTCATAAATATTAATGGTAAAACAGAATATAAGAAATACATTAAATAATAAATTATGCTATACATAAGTTGTTAATTCAAACTGTGTTAATTTTAGGATCCTGCAGTGCTTCAGCATCAACATAGTAAAAAAAACCTTATATATTTCAAAACAAGCACATCTATTTGAACTTTTTGGTCATCTGAAACTTTGCTAATGGGAGCTTTCAATTATGTTGCTATTTAACCATTTTTATGCCATTGCTCATAATTAATTTACCTGTATTAAAAATTTTGCACTACCTCACCATAAACAAATACACACACTCACACACAATATTTTTACTTAAAGTTTCTTTTGAAGGATTTATAAAAATGAAACAGAAAGGGAAGCAACCTGTTTTTTTTTTTTTTTGTTAGCATAGAAACAGCTAAAGATTTAGCTTGTTCTTTTCTAATAGAGTACTTTATTAGAAGGAGTCAGACTTTAACAAGATGGCTAACTACGAAGTCACAACATGGCAGTGGAGTAAAGTGCAACTTCCTTTCAGGGTACCCAAGAGCAACATTGTCGGGGGAGAAAAAGGAGACATTGCTTTGGCTAAGGTGAGAAATATGCAGGACTATGATGCATGTGGAGATAATTCTGATCTCTGTTTAACATGCTTGAAGTCTCACCACAGGAACATAAAGAAAATCACAAATGTAACGTTTGTAATAATGTTCTGACAACTATATATTGTTAGATGATTTAATTAAATGTCTCTTACTCTATATAATATACACACATATTATATATAATACATGTATAATATTGCCTGCCGAGTTGTAAAAAATACTGCTGCCTTTGCATCTCTTCAAAGTATGGTATCCAAATTTAAAAAATATTAGATGGCTGGTTAAACTTTTATTTTTCATACAAGCTGTGTTGTAAAGGTAAGATACTTCCATAAGAATCACTGTTAAATACTTGTTCAAAGGAAGGTAATTTTTATATATTTAACAGTAAAATAACCAACCAACAACAAACCCATGAATACTACGGGCACGTAATACATAATGATTATAATTTAAAAGCATAGCCTAATCTACCCCACGTCATCCTCATCTCTTCTTCTCCCAATTTAGTCTTTTTCTAATTGTAGCTCATTTAGGTTGTTTTAAATATGTTACCATCACTAATAACTATGAATCATATAACCCATACTCTTGTCAAGTTTATTAGAGCCATCCAGATTCTTTTTCTTCTTCTCTGTACCTCTCCACAGACTTGGTTCAGATGTTCTAAATCCCTTGCCTGGACTACTTCAGTAGTCTTCTAACTCATCTTATTACAGTACTCCTAAACTTGCCATCCTCCATTTGAACCTCCACAAAACCAGCTAAACAGAAATCTAACTGGGTTTCTCATTCTTTGCTATTCTCTAAAATCTCCCTATCACCTTCATGATGCATTAAAAATTTCTTGGAATATACAGCATTTTATAATCTGGTCTGTTTTTTCAACTTCATTTTTCAACATTTCCCTGCATGTCTCCGATGCTCAGCCACACTAAGATACTTATTAACAGAACAAGCCATGATGTAGTATGCCATTATCTTTTGGCACTTGCTGGCTAATTCTACTCATCCTTTCAGGGACACCTCAAGAAGTTCCTCCCCTGTGAAGCTTTTTCTAACCCTCACTGGATGACTTGACACCCTCATGGGTACGTCATATGTGTCTCCTCTGTATTTCTGTAACTCCAATGCCTGGCATGGTGCTTAGAATATGGTAATGGCTTAATAAAAGCTTACTGAATGACTTCCTTGGAGAAAATTCTCAGTAGATAAACTAGGACAAAAGGTATACACATTTTTATAGCTTTTAGTGCCTCACAGACAAATTGGTTTCTAAAAGGGTTCTATAAATCTACATGTCATTAGAAATATATGAACATGAGTTTCTACACCTCACGAGCATAAGGTAGTACTTTTTTTATAGAAAGACCGAATGGAAAGTCATGTTTTATTATGTATGTATTAGCAAAATAGAATAATTGCCATGTTGGGCAACTAATTTTTATTTTCCTCTTTGGTGAATCGTTAGTTCAGAGTCACTGGACATTTATCTATTGAGAATGTCATTTAAAAAATCAATTTCAGTAAATTCAATAGAGATAGAATAGTGTAAATATTAACCTCTATCATAGTTACTACAAGTATTTTCCCCAGATAATTTGTTTTATTTAATTATACAATTTCCCCTTACACTGAAGTTTTAAATTAATGAGTTATTTTTGAGATATTTTTCACTTGAAATTGATTCTTTCTTTTCAAAAGGTAAAGTTACTATACCTTCAAACTATGAAAGTGTTGAAGTTCTATTTTCTGTCAGTTTTCCTTTATGATTTTGTATTTATTTTTATATTTACCCTTTTTATCAGTTCAAGCATATTTTGGAATTTAGTGTAAAATGTGACTCAAGATAGAGATGGTGAATTTAGACTATGCTTTTTTAGAGGTTTGACTAAGGAGACAGGAGATATTAGAACACAGTTAAAAGGGTTTGATTGTTAGTTTTAAGGATAGTTAACACCAGAGCATGTTTACAGGCTGTAGGGAAAGAAGGCTATTTGAGAAAAGTTGTAAGTAAATTGTAAGAGAGAGTTAGGATAATTTACAATCCAGGGTTACTGAGAAGAGAGGTGATGAAAATAGGACACAAGTGAATGGATTCACCTTCTACAGTAAAAGTGATATCCCATCAGTGAGCCTGGAATAAAAACAGGGTAGGGGATTGAGGGTGGTGATGGGAGTAAGGTTTGTGTTGTTTGTTGGGAGGGACCTGAGGGAGTTCATGGCATCCATTCTCTTATGAAGTATTGTAGTAAGACAGTCTACTGCGAGTGACGGGAGGTGATCAAGATCTGGCACAGAAACTAATTAAGAGGAACAAGAGAGAACCCTGTTCTTGTTCTGGTGAAGCTGGAAACCATCAAGCTGTAGCGGTTTTGTGATTTTTCCTCTGACAGCATTTTTATTGTTGAGTGAAGGAGTAGAGAAATAGGGTTGTAGTAGTTACTGGGTGGTTGAGGAAGAATAGGAGTGCAAAGAACCAAGGATGTTGGTGAGAGAATATGTGTAGATAATTAAGAATAGGGTGTAAACTGGGTAGGGAATAAAGAGAGGCAAAGTGGGGGCTAGGATAAAATGGAAGGGGAAAAGACTGGAGATATTTATGAGAAAATAAGAGGCATAGTGTGAAGGGGACATGAAAGAACTTCACTTTTTTATTCTATTTCTATATATATTTGAATTATTTTAAGGAATTGAAATTATAGAACTTCAGCTAATTTTAATTAGATGAACTTCATAAGGCTTTGTTCCTTGCCTTTAGAGTCAGGGAATTCTAACCTGAGTGAGAGAACTTCAACAGAAAGCTGGATGGCCTCTGAGTATTGAATTCATATTTGGAAATCACATGTAGAAATTTTACCAAGCCACTTGCTTATTTTAAGTCTGCAGTTCATTTTTTAAATTTAGTCATTAATTCAATAAATTTGCATACCTACTTTGTACCAGGTATCCAATATGAAACATTACAGATACTAAGAACATCCAAAATAATACAAAAGGTGCTTAAGTGTTTCTCCAACTAGTAACATAATGATATTCTTGATTTAGTGTCATAGTCTTTATTACGTTCAAAATAATTCCTCTATCCCAATTTAAATATATATACTAATTTTATATATACTAGCAAATATATATATATATAAACTAGCAAAAAGTATATATACTTATATATACATACAGATGCATATATATACACACATACTAGCAAAAGTTGTTGGATTTTAGCAAAGCTCTGGGCATCTATTGAAATGATCATCTACAACTTTCTTAATTTTAACTATATATTTATAATTCAAGTATATTTTTAGTAATACATTTCTTTATAGGAAACCAACATAATTCTGGAATTATGTCTATTTGGTTTTGTTCATTTGAGGTACTGCTGAATTTATTTACAAATATTTCCTTTGTTCTATCAATATTCATACCTCATAAATTTAAAAATATTAAGTTTATGACCATTTCACTAATGAAAATGATGGAAAGATACACTTTGTCAATGAGCCACTTACAGTGCTTCCCTATTTTCTGATTTAGCTGTAAATCAGAGTCGGTGTAATAGGAGTTCGGGGTCCAAGAAAATACAATGTCAAGGGGACAGAATCAAATCCATACAGAAAGCAATACAGTTTATTTCAGATTACTTCTTGAGTGAGGACAGTTTTGAGAAGTAGTAAGGGCAAAAGCCAAAGTGAGTGGAGTTAATAATGAATAGATGAAAAGAATTAGAAGCTGCTATTGCGGTTAGGGTTTCTGAGAAGTTGACTAAAGAAAGAAAAGACAGAAGGGTTAAAAGCTTGAGGAAAGCATGATCAGAGGGGGGGATATTTTACCATCAGTTAAGCTTTGTACATATCTGTCTTCCTCACTAGAGTTGTATCCCAAGCACCTAGTTAAAGAGCAGGCACTAAATGAAAATTGATTGACTTGCTTTTAAAAGTGCAACATCCCAGAAGTGGAAGACAATAAGGATAAGAAAATGGGGTTTAACTTGAAAAGTGAAGACACTCCATTCTCTGACAAGAACGAAGATCATTATACAGCACCATCACTACCAACCAAGTCCTTTGAGAATACAAAGGTTACACTCTAATTATCATAACATTCTCTGAAGGAATAAACATGGTTTACATATTTTGAAAACAAAACTCTTTCACTCTTTCAATTTTCTACAATGCAACCAACAGCAATCTCAAAGGTGGGCTAGACCAATTCTTAGGGACAGATCAGAGATAATCCAGTGCGAAGCCTCCGGGTCCTTTGCTTCTAATTTTCTGTCTGTTGTCTCTCTGACAACAGCCTGGGCAGAGGATGGAAAACAAAACAAATTAACCAACTGTGTTAGGCTTTAGCAGCTCTGGTAAATAAATTAGGGAAGTGCTAGGTTAACTGTTAAAACGGACTGTTTCAGGAGAGCAAAACATTTTACCTATTTGTGGAATTCTTTTCTCCAAGCAGCATGATTAATCAGGGTGTGGATAATATGAAGTAAAGAGCATAATGGCATAACTTTAGAAGACAAAACAATCCCCATAGAACACACGGTTGATCTATTTGAAAACTCACAAAAAATTTACACCAAAGTTGAATGGGGGTGAGATAACAAGGTGGCCAGGAAAGCGGTCCTAGAATAGGATAAAATGGTATTTCAGGTTTAAGGGGAGCAACGACAGTTACTGAATCAAATATCCGCACTAAGATGACTAGCTAGTTTCTATCACCTTGCATCTGTGATAATGGGAATCTAATGGGAAAAAAGATGGGCCCCGCTTCCAACATCGCTACGCCGGCAGCCACGGCTGGAAGGATACAGGTAAGCGCCAGGTCGGTGACGCCCGCCGCTCAACCGAGGGCTGAAGGGGGCTCTGACGCGGGTGTCCGAGGATTCAGTGCCCAGTCTCGAGACCGCGCTCCGGGCTCCGGGCCTCCCGGTCATCATCCTTCATTCACCTCAGCGCCGCCTCTCGGCTCGCCCCCAGAGCCTCCCTCATGGCAGCTCCGGCTTCCTCCTCCTCCGCCCCTCCCTGCACTCCGTCTCTCAGGCCCCGCGTCACTGCGGCGGAAAGGTTGGCCGCGGCAGCTCTGGTTCACGCACAGTGGCGCTCTTGGCTGTGGTGGCGACGGCAGCTGCAGCAGCGGCGACCTTGCCTGGCAATGGCAGAGGTGGCGGCCGCGACCCCAACGCCTCCGCCATGTTGACAGCCAACCGACACCGCGTCCTTCGCGACGGCTACCAGGGTGTGGGGGCGGGGCGCCAGAGGCAGCCAATAGGAGGAGCGGACTACCGCTTTCTCCCCCCCACCCCTCTGAGCTCACTGTGGGCGGCGGCCGGGAACCCTAGCATCCTCAGGGACGCAAGTCTTCGCAGGAATGCGGAGCTGACTTGTTCCTCGGAGCCTGACTCCGTTCTACCTCCCTTTTTGTGATGATGTTTTCGTGAGGGTATTGAGAGTGATGAAAGACAGTGAGACGCAGAATCTTCAGATACAGGCAAACGCCACCGTGGGGATTCTGAAATGATTGCCTCGGGGATAATTCAGGGTAGGATTTGTTGTTTAACTACCGAGTCCTGCTGTGGGGTTTGAGTTGTGTCTTTCTGGAGCATCACTATCCCCAAACACCATCTCTTTTAAAAGGCTTTGTGGAGTGGAAATTTCCTTTCTCTACATTCTCTCACCCACTCCCTGACGCTTCTGCCATTCCGTCTGCAAGTCGTCCTCCTTGCCATTTCCCTACTTATAACGTCGCATTTCAAAGGCTTTTAATGGTGCCAGCCTTGCTGCCAGATTCTGGAAATAGATCATCGGCGGCCAGGAAAGTAGTGCAGATTTAATTCAGTAATCTCCTGGGAAGATATGCCAAAAGAGATCATCATATTGAAATTGTTTCAAGCTCTTATGGAAAATTGGATATTTTAGCCACCAGGTTTAGTGGTTTTGCAAGTAAAAATTTGAAAAAAGGCTGAAACTCCTTTTTGGAGTTCATTTTAAAAGTACATATAAATTCTGACTGTATTTCAGCCAGGTTTTTTTGTTTTTTCTTTCTTTCTTTCTTTTTGTGTGGAAAAAACTCCCAGATTGGAAGCAGAATGTACAAACAGAATAAAAATCACTCGCCCACCATTCAAATGCCTCTGTCTTTGTGATTCAATTTGTTCATTTTTAGAGTTCAAATAATAAACTTTTCCAGTTGAAGCTATTTAAAACAGAGTTTTTGCAAAGTTGGATACAATGACTCAAATTGGAATGTGTTCTGGTGACTGAGATTCAAAAGTGCCACAACAAATCCAGTTTTGAGTTAAAACACAAAACACATAAGCCCCCTTCAGGACCATGCCAAGAGGGTAGAATAGATAATCTTGACAAAGAAAGGCTAAATGTGTATCCTGGGATGATTAGCTATCTTTGCAAATTTTTAACTGGCCTAGTCACAGGAATTTAAGTTGATTCTATTCCCACTGCTATCATCACAAGTCTGTTTCTCCAGGGCCAATTTGAGAGAGAGTAAGCAAAGTAGGGCAGTGTAAAGTGCAAATAAAAATGAGAAGGTTGTGCTTACTGTTTGAAGTATTTGGGCATGGTTAGCCTTCCTGAAAGTCTAGTTTTTCTATATTATTAGTTGATATCTCATCACTCATAGGCACCTTATTGCTTTGTCACATGGTGTATTAGCATAACTTGGTTTCTTAGTTGCTTACAGATGTTTACTCTTATAATCATTTTTCATTCAAATATTGCTTTACAATGATATCCAAGAAAAAAGAAAATTTAAACACAATGTTACCAACTTTTTTAAAAATTACAGATCTATTTTTTCACCTTTAAATTATTTATTTCTTTCTTCAAAATTTTAAGCAGTTTTTTCATGTTTTATTTAAGTTGTACAGTCCTTTATTAAGTTGTATTGATTCTAAAAAAGGCTTTAAGATTAGATATTTGGATAATAGAAAGATAATTTGAGACATTTATAAGTTTTTTCTCTTGGCAGGAAAGATAAGTATGATTTAAGCAATAAAAAAGAGTATTACATTAAAGTCTCTCTATTTTGTTAAAGAGACATATGAATTAAATATAATGGTTAACTTTTCACACTTCAAAAACTATAAAATAATTCATTCTTTTATGAAGGAAATAAATATTGAGCACCTACTATGTGCCAAGCACTTTCTGGGTGCTGGGATACAGTAGTGAGCAAAACTTCAAAGTCTCTATGCTCATTAAGCTTACATTTATTTTTCTTTCCTACTAGAATATATGAGGTAGTGAAAAGTGCTATGAGGAAAAATGGAGTAGTATAGAGGGATAGAGACTGATGTCAGTTCTATTTTAGATACGGTGCTCAGGGAAGGCCTCCAAGGAAGGGAAATTAGGGCAGAGGTCTGAATGAAGAAAGAAGGTTGCCACTCAAATATTTGGATGAAGAATATTATCTAGAAGCAGTGGGTACTTTAAATACAAAAGGCTCTGAGGGCAGAATTTTATTTGATATGTTCAAGGAACAGCAAGAAGACCACTGTATCTAGAAAAGAGTGGGGTAGGGGAAGTGTGCTAGGACTTGAAATTGGAACAGTGCATGGGGGATATCCTTCTAGTGCAGTGGAGACTTATGTAGTATACAAGGGAGTAATATAAAATCCAGCTTCCAGTGGAGGGAAAGCCATTGGAGACTTTTGAGTAGGAGAATAAGATCTAATTTAATCTTTCAAAAGGATCACTCTAGTGGCTATGGAGAAGCTAGGCTACAGTCGATAAGGCTAGAAATGAGACTAGATTGAATGTTGTAATGGTAGGCTGGGTGAGAGATTATGGTGGCTTGGACTAGGATGGTAGTAATAGAGGTGGCAAGAAGTCTTCCAGATTTTAAACTTGAGCCAGTAAGATGTGTTGATGCATGGTTGTGGCAAGTGAGTGGAATTTTTTTAAAAAGTGTCAAATGTGACTCTCAGATTTGGAGCTGGAACCAACTGCCTAAAGTGTATTGCCATTTCCTAAAATGAGGAAGAGTAGGTTGAGGGTGGGAGAAAGAATAAGATTTAGGTTTCAAATATGTTAAATGTGAGATGCCTATTAGACACCCAACTTCATTAACATGGTTTCAGAAATTGTTAATGATGTTTTGTTTACAAAAGAAAATATAATAACCAATTTATGGTTTCAAAACATGTTCACGTAATTTATCTAATTTGGATACCATTATAAATAACATTGTGAATTATGTGAGGCAGCATGTGATGGACAATTTCTTGAGCTTTCACTTTCATCTTGGCTGGGGCTATTTTTTCTTCTGCTGAAGTATTTTCTTGCTGAGGCTATTACTTTTTCTGTTGAAGTATTTTCTTGCTCAAGTAAGAATTTCCTGAATTTGTCTCTGGGCATGCTGTGAAAGAATAAAGTATATTAATGTCTGACTGATTTAAAATTGCTAAAGTTTTGCCATCTTCTTTTCAATCTTATGAGACGTCAACTAGAAATTTAAGATTAAAGATACATACTCGTCTAGTTCTAATATAGATTTTAAAGGTCATCAATATTGCCAGCAATGTTAGAACTGTATTTTAGAGCAAGTCAAATAATAATTATGATAATAATAAAAAAATAATAATTATACCACCTAACACTTGAGTACTTGTCGTGTCTCTTGCACTGTGCTAAGTGCTTACATATATTAAATAACTGAATCCACACAACAATCCTCATTCTACAAAGAAAGTAAGCTATAGTGATATTAGGTAATTTTGCCCAAGTTTCCAGAGCAAGGGAGTGGTGAGTCAAGATTCACCCAGGCATTCTGGTACCAGAGCCAGCACTCCCAACAACCCCCCCACCAAGCTGCCTCTACTGAGAAATTTTCAGTAGAATAAGAGATAAGAGTGTTTGCATTTAAATAGTGCGTGAGGATGTAAAGTCAGAAAATAGATAATTTGTTTAAGATATTACTTCATTAATTGATACCCTAATGCCTATACCATACCAATCACTATGCAAGTACCATAAAAACTATGATCTCTGCCCTGTTGTTCTTGGGCTAGGAAAGGAAATGGATAAAATAATACCTTGAATAGGAAGCAAGACTCAGGAAAATCTTAATTTTAGGATAGTGAAGACTTAGGCATGCTTAAGTGGTGAAAAACAGGAGCCACTATCATGGAGAATTTGAAAATTCATCACAGACATTGATCTATCAACTTTCAGAGAGTGGTAATTTTCAATTACAATAGTCCCCTTATAGTCACAATTTTTGAAGTTTTGACACTATTGATGTAAAACATATAAATCAATTAGAGTCCTAGAAATTTGGCATTATGTGGTTAATGTGACCATCACTGACAGCTAAATTCAGTTGCAAACATATTTTAAGTCTGAATTATCTGCTCTGGGTGTCCACACTGGTTAAATTTCTACTTAGTATTTTGTAGAAATAGTTCCAATGTAATATTCTTCCCTCTACATCACTCATTTCTACTTTTTTACTATTTTTATGCAAACTGGTTCGCAATTATAGAGTTATACCTTATCAAAGGCATTTTTTCCTAAGGGCAAAAAAAAAAAAATCTGACATAAAAACTAGATGATGCTATAAATTCTTGCTTGCTTACTTGATTTAGCTACCTAGCTGGCTGGCTACTGCCTGTATTCCAAAAGCATGGATTTACAATGCAGGCATGTAGTGATAGAAAAGGTTTGTATAACTTAAAATGACTGGATCTCTAGAGGCTACCTTGTTTCTCATATGAAGGGTGTTTCAAATGAGGGCATGGAAACTAGTAAGTACTGGCTTCTATTTTTGTTGTACACCTTCCAGAAATTTTTGACTGAAGACTCTGTGTACTAGAGTTCTTTCCACACAGAGCTGACTGATATTTGAAGAAAATTTTCATTTCTCCAACCAAGAAAAATATGATTTATCTTTTCCAAGCTTCACTCTTGTTTTTAAATCTATGTATTTTTACTTGTGGAGAAGTTATACAAGGTAACTGTGTTCATCATTCTACGGTAAGAATTTCAGCAATATTATTTCAGCTAGGAAAGCATGATTATATAGTTTTCAAGATATATATTAGATGTTTGAAAAGATTAATTACAGTACTCAATATAATTTATGGGAAAATTAAAGTGTTTATTTAGAAATGCTGAGACTTATGCTTAAATAATATTACTTTTAAACTTAGGAAACCATAAACTGAAGATTGACTCAATACATTTCTTGTGAAAAATTGTTAAAGAAATTGCAGGCCTTGGTTAAAAACTAGCCAACAACTTTCCAGTTAACTTTAATAATGAAATATCTGGTAGGTAGTAAAAAAATTCACTTTGCTTAAAAAAAAACTATTCTAGAAACTTTCATACTTCAAATATAGTCTTGTGACTGGTTACCTAGGAAAAGTTAAAATTTAAAATTAGAAAATTTTATTCAAAACAATGTCAGAGTGATTGATAGCTAAGATAGTGTATGTAATACTATGAGTAGATTGTGATTTGAATCTCTATACATTTAAATGTTGGCTTATAATTTTTAAATGTTATAAACTGTATTTACCACTGTATCAATACTAAATTCCAAAGTTGAAGCAAGAATAAATTCTAAAAAAGCTACAGAAATATTAATAACAATTCTCTATACTAAAAATTTAAGAATCTTATTTAGATCTAAAAAATATAGTTGTAACCTAAGTTTTTGAAAACATCTACTATGTCAATTATTATAGGAGTTTAGGGGAAACAGCAAAAAGTTAAAAGTAGATCTATGTAACAAAATGTAAGCATCTTTTTGGGCAAATATCTTTTATATTGTGATTAGCTCTTTACCTTTCTCTCAATATCCAGGTCAAAGAGGACAAAGCTTGTTATTATTTTCTTTAAATTACAGAGTTATTCTAAATCACATAACTTATACCAAAGGATGTTTTAACATTAAAAAAACCAGTAGTGTGCCAACAAGAATAGATACCTTTGGAATGACATCTGTAATTGGCTTTCTTTCTTTTTTCTTTTTGAATAGTAGTTAGTACTTTTTAACCTCCTACCCCATCTTACACCTTTCTCCTTCCTTCTCCCCACTAGCAATCACAGGTTTGTAGTTGGTTGTTGGCTTTTTATTTTAAGTTAAATTTAATTTTTTAAAAATGTATTTTATTGAAGTGTAGTTGATTTACAATGTTGTGTTAAGTTCTGCTGTATAGCAAAGTGATTCAGTTATACATATGTAACTGAATATATATATATATATATGTCTTTTTTCATATTCTTTTCCATTATGGTTTATTACAGGATATTGAATATAGTTCCCTGTGCTACACAGTAGGACCTTGTTGTTTATCCATTCTATATATACGGTTGCTGGCTTTTTAAAATGATATCTGTTGTTGATTTTGCAAAGCAAAATTCCGTGCTTTTTTTCTGTAATCACTGCTACCTTTTTAAAAAAATTTTTTTAATTTTTTATTTTATATTGAAGTATAGCCGATTAACAATATTGTGATAGTTTCAGTTGCACAGCAAAGTGACTCAGCCATACATATACACGTATCCATTCTCCCTCAGACCCCCCTCCCATCCAGGCTGCCACATAACATTGAACAGAGTTCTCTGTGCTATACAGTAGGTCCTTGTTGGGTATCCTTTTTAAATATTCAGTGGTACCTTTTAAATCTATGCATACTTTACCTTTCAAATCTGTAAATACTTTAGCTTATACAAAAGCGACAATTCTCCTGCACATTTTCCCCAAATCACGATTCCTAATAACTAGTGGCAGAAAGTGTTTTTGGCATAGAAATGTTGTAGGCATCTCAGGGAACCTTCTTAGTACCCATTCAAAGAATTTCAAATTGCACAATTTCTGGAAGAGGGATGGTCAGAACTATATCGCACATGGAAATGTGTAGAAGTTAAAGGTCAAGGCCATAGAGCCACCACACGAGAACGTAGACCCTAAATGATTCCTTTTGGAATTGAAGAAGAAAAAAAGAGAGCAAAAATAATGAATCAACATATATTTATTGTTCATACCTAGAATTTACCCATAAGGTTTATTTGTGGAAGTTTGAACTAACCAGTTAATTATGTTTTTTTCTAATGATCATCCTTGTATATGTCCTGAAATCTCATCTTTTTTTCTACACTCTTCTTATTTATGACATATTAGGTAATATAACATATTTCATATATTTTTTCTTATTTGTATTTTTTTTAATATAAAGGATTCTCCAGTAGTTAACATTGTAGAAGATGAATCTAATGCAAAAGGTGAAAGTAAAAGTAATGCTACTGTTTATAAAGAAGATTGTGAGGAATCATGTGATGTTAAAACTAAAATTACACGAGAAGAAAAACATTTCATGTGTAGTAAGTATTAAAAATAACCACAATTGGGCTTCCCTGGTGGCGCAGTGGTTGAGAGTCCGCCTGCCGATGCAGGGGACACGGGTTCGTGCCCCGGTCCAGGAAGATCCCACATGCCGCGGAGTGGCTGGGTCCGTGAGCCATGGCCGCTGGGCCTGCGCGTCCGGAGCCTGTGCTCCGCAACGGGAGAGGCCACAACAGTGAGAGGCCCGCATACCGCAAACAAAACAAAACAAAAAACCTCCCCCCCACAATTATACAGGTATATGATTTATTATTTCTAGGGTAGAGATGGAAAAATATACCTTAGCATTTATGTGGGTCATTTTATATATATCCTGATCATCCTAGGCCAGGAGTTTTATGTGTTTGGCACATAGTAGGTGCTTCGTAAGTGTTTGGTAAATGAACAAATCCTTCTTCTGTATAATATGGCCCAGTGACACCAACTAGCCACAGAGGGAAGGGGCGAGCCACAATGCACTGATGGTATCAATTCACCTAGCACTATTTTCTTACTTCCGTCTGAACAAATGGCAAATTTCACCTGAGTTTTGAGAAGGAATTCTCTAATATTGAGTAAATGCTACAATAGATATAATACAAATTCACAGCGAATTTATGTAGCAAAGCATAAAAAATAAAAAGTTTTAAAATCTCCATTTTTGTTTAAAACTAGTAGTAGTGCAGTAATTTTCATGATCTATTTATATGTACATAGGCGGTGAAATGAGACAGGGGATCAGAAAGGGAGGAGGTTCTGATCCAGTTCTTATAGGACTGTAACTCCTAGATCAGAAAGTATAAAAAGCTCACTTTATTGTGTTTAATTCTATGTGTAACACAGGTATCTCAGGCTTCTCAAACCTATGAGTGTGGCTTTAGATCCATTAAGACAGATATCTAAATCCAGGGAGTATCTAATAGAAAGTGAGAGACTGAAAGTAAAAATGAGAGATGAAGCTGGATGAGGTAGATTTTAAAATATCATGAATTATTAATGTAATTCTACTGCTAGAGTAAAAGTTAGGAACATAGAAATAAATAATTTTTAAAAGAATAATGTATGCCATAATGTGTCACTCCTTTTGTTGTAAAGGACATCATCAGTATAACTGAATAAACTTGGATAAAATCTGAGAAGTACATGGTAGTCAATATTTATTTCCTGATTTTTATGGCTGTGTTGGGGAGAATGTCTTTGGTGTAAGAAAAACACACTGAAGTATCCAGGGGCATCATGGTGGCATGCTCAAAAGAATTAAGAAAAAGTTCTTCATACTGTTCTTGAAACTATTCTATAAGTAAGATTGTTTTAAAATAAAAACAAAAATACATAGTAAAAGTTTAACCAGAAACCAACCAGCTAAAACTTTTGACTAAGATTTATTATAAGTATATATGTATGTGTGTTTGTAATTTGTTGATATAAAAATGTAGCATTAATAGAAAAAAGTTAAAGAAAGATTTACTTTTAAAATTAACTTACATGATATGGAAGTATTGCCTTTTACTTTCTTATGTAGTAAGAATTGATGAGTCTTGGACCTCCTGCTTCTGTACCTCTCATCTTATAAAGTGAGAATTGATATTCAGAATGTTGTCTCGCATTTATATCAGATTAACTTATTTGGGGGTAATCTAAATTATTAGGAAGCATACTTTCATTGCGAGGTATTGAAATAATTGTTTTCTTGGATAATCCTGGGTTAAACAAAAAAGTACTAACTAGAATATGCAATTCTATGTATTAGATTGAGCTTTATTGTTACATATTTATCCAAAATCATTTTGAAATTATTTTTCACTGTAATTGTTTTCTATAACAAAATAATATTTAGCAAACACATTTTGTTATGATTTAAGGAAATTTGCAAAATTCTATTGTTTCTTATACACGAAGTACCAAAAAACTACTAAGAAATATGATGGATGAACAGCAAGCTTCCTTGGATTATTTATCTAATCAGGTATGGATTTTTTAGAATTGTGTTGTTATTGTATGTGTACATTGATATACTTAGCTAGAGGTATAATTGTTTAATTTTTTAATTTATTAAAGTCCATACATCTATTTAGTGCCTACTATGTTAGAGGCACCATAGTAAGCCTCAGGCAAACAGAAAGCAATAACAACAAAAAAAGATCTTCACTTAAAGCTTATACAGTCTAAGAGAGCAGAAAAATGTATTGAAAATGTTGTGACTGCTGTCAGAAAGATGCACCAAAGAAATTCAATATCTGAGCTATGAGAAGTATTCCCAGATGACAGAGATTATGAACTGAATCATGAAAGATGGATAAATCCTTCAAAGGTCACAAATGTGGGGTAAGAAGAGTAGGACCTTCGATTCTGGGGAACTGCTTGAAGTGGTGCAGGGGTGGAGTGGCTGGTGAGGTTGAGGTGTATAAGGAAAACTGACTTAAAGAAATAGGAGCTAACTCATGCCACACCAAGGAGTCAATTGAAGTGTCTGAGCAGGGAAATGCGATGATTAGATTGACAGCTAGTGAGGAGGATGACTTGAGGAAGAGCAGAGGGAGGAGACAGGGAGATCAGATAAGAAACTACAGCAAAGGAGGAGGCAAGATACAAAGAACAGATCTGCAAGAGCGGTCAAATGCAGAACTGGGCAGATGAAAGCAATGTGTAGGAGGAAAACAGTACTCAATTTAATGATTGCTATTTAGTAATGCCTTTCTTTACTGCTTAGAGCAGTAAGGAATTCAAAAGAAAAATGGACATTATATATATTTCAAAGCTGGATTTATAAGAGGCTTAGAGATATCACTTATAAAATTCAGCTAAGAGAGTTTTGTTCAAATATAAATTTGCTTAAATGTATGCATGTGTGTTTAGGTTAATGAGCTCATGAATCGAGTTCTCATTTTGACTACAGAAGTTTTTAGAAAACAGCTGGATACTTTTCCTCACAGACCAGTTCAGTCACACGGTGAGAACTTTGGTATTTCACCCTTTTCATACTTGTCTTTTATTGCTTAAAAATTTCCTGGACAGGTTGGAGCATTTAGAACTTTTGTTTAAAAAATACAGCTCATTATCATCTAACAGACTGGAGGAGTAATACCTGCCAAATTTCAACCCAGACAATGTGTACTTTCCTGAATTGGGAAGCTTTTCTGACCATTTGAAAGCTATTGCTGTATACAGATATTCTGAATCTGTTGAAAATAACATAGTTTTATGTAACTAAATTCAGGCTCTCCTTTTACATTTTAATATTAATAATCAATCTTCAGCTAGAAGAAAAGAAGGTCTCAGAATTCCTCCCACCTGTAAAAACTATTTTTAACATGTTTGAGATGTTTCAAATTGGGACATAAAATTTAAAAAGAAAAAGAAACTTAAGACAAAAGAAAGTGGAATTTAGCACTGTTTATACTAAAACAATATATAGTAATTCCTAAAGTCATGGGTTTCTAAGAAAAGTACCCTATATATCTTACAGTTGTGAATTAATAACAAAAAGTTCCAAGCAAGTAAATATTTATTGACAGCCTAGTGAATGATCTTTCTTTTATCCTTACAAAGAGAAGGAAATAAACTGTTACTGAGAATCACCTAAGTGTCAGGTACTATGACAGGCACTTTCACATGTTATTTTTTGTTATTCTATTATATCTCATTTATTTCCCATAAGTGAGTAGTGTAGGTAGGTAGTGTAACATGGTGGTTATGAGCATGGACTCTGGTGTCAGATCACCTGTCTTCAAATCCCTCATCCACTGTTTCCTTGATATCAGTTTCCTCATCAGTAAACTGATAGTACCTACCTCATATGGTTCTTATGAGGATTAAATGAATAAATACACCAAAAGCTCCTAAAATATTGCTTGATGCATAGTAAGACAGTATAAGCGTTTGCTATGATGATCTTCATCATCAGATAAGGAATATGGAGCCCAGAAACATCTGAATAACCTGTTCATATTTATTTGGATGGTGATGGCAAAGCAGATATTCCAACTCAGATTAGTCCTTCATTGTAAACTTCTATTATCATATCTCTGAGCATAAAGTTATTATGAAAATGTCTCTTAGCAATTCAGAAGAAAGGCAACAAATCTATATCTTCTAGAAGTGAAGGGGAAAGCAAACAATTTTTCATAGCTAACTTTTTGTAGATGAGATTTTCTGCATGTTTACTGTGCGCTAGGCACTGTACTAAGTGCTTTATATTGATATAATGTCTTACTATGTAAATCGTCAGAATAACACTATGAAGTAGATAGTATTATTATTATAACAATATTGCACATGAAGAAAAGTAGTTAAGTAACTTAGTTAATGGTTCTGGCTAGTAAATATTAGTACTAGGAATCTAACCCAAGCTTCTGGTTCTGAAGTATCAGGCTTTCATGTGTTTGTTCTCTTGGTAACTGATGCTGTAAGGGTTGAATTTGTTTTATCACATTTATAAAAGATAACACAAAGTAAAGTAAACTATAACATCATATCTACATACATATCTACGTAAAAGATAATACAAAGTGTAAACTATAATATCATATCTACATAATATATTTACAATCCCCTAGAAAGGAGAGTGCTTAAGAGAAGGTGATTATAGACTGCTACAGTTCTAGCTATTGTGAACAGAGCAGGCTCTAGCCTCAGCATCACTTTCTCTGGTGAAGAAAGTGATTTCCCCTTCCTCTCCCTTTGCCTGATTGTAATGGTGGGCCCCAAAACACCAGAATCTCTGAAATTTCAAATAGTGGAGAAAGGATGTGTCAATAGTAATTAATCTACTTATTCCTTTGGATTTTCTCCTCCTCATTCACACAGATTTCTGTTACATATTATGTTCCCAAAATAAGCCTAGATTTCTGAAAGGGCATTATTTATTGGACAAGAGAATGCATAATCATAAAATATATTAAATAAATGTTGATACCAAATGGAATACTAATCAATAACAGTGAGTTAGTTATTAGTGAAGGTTTATTGCAGCATAACTTATTCAATCCCAGTTCCTCCACCTATCTAGTTTCTTCTTATTTCTAAAGTTGAGATAATTTTTCATTTTCAAAAAGTTAAAATCATCATCATTACTGAACATTTTAATAATAATAATTTCAGATAGCACTGTCAATTTTCTTTTATAAAATGATTGTCTTAAGTGTATATGTGGAAATATCCTAAATAACTAATTTTACTTTTCTAGGTTTAGATTGTACTGATGTTAAAGATACCATTGGTTCTGTCACTAAAACACCAAGCGGTTTGTATATAATCCACCCAGAAGGATCTAGTTACCCATTTGAGGTAAAGTTTTCCCTTATTATATGGAATAGGATAGGCATCTAATTTATTTAAATAATATTAGAATTTTAATTGTTTTAATATTTTATTTTTTCTTAAAAATTTTAAAATAAATCAGTATAAGTTCCAGTTTCAAAATTTTTGTTTTCTGGAATTCTTTGCCCAAACCACAAACCAATAAAAGAACTAGAGGGTCTTTCACTTTTCTATTTGAGTGTTCATGGTTACACTCTTTAAAGTAAATCCATTTGGTGCAAGATCTTATATTATCCTTACAGTAGGCAGAACTATGCAAAATAAATACTTACTTGCTTGAATTAGCTTATGGATATTAAAAAATAATTGTGTGCTTTGCCTTGGGGCTTGCTAAAAATACTTTAGTTTCTCTTCCTACACTTGGTTATACTTTGGATGATAAGTGATTTTTTGTGATTGTATAAAAAATTAATAATTAAAAAATCCTTTCACTGAATTGTGAGACAAATTGAGAAGCTGATCCATTTCTTAAATCAAATAAAATAAATTACTCATATTTATCCTTAGTAGTTCTATACCATGATTTCTAGAAGAAAGTTCTACTAGAAATTGTGTTATTAAAATTAGTATTATAATGTTACTATATTACATATAGTGTATATAATATATAAAAATTATATATATATAATTTTCTGGTTACTTTTTTGTGCATAAGAAATTTATAATACCAATATCATACCTTATTTATAGTCTTTATTAAAATATTAAAATATATTTTCTAAACCAGTTTCTCGTCTCAGAGTTACTAACGTTATTTTTTGACATCTATTGACAGGATGTCAAAAATTGGGAATTAAGTGGGAAATAATTTTAAGTTACCTAAATTACTTCACCTACAGATTCAAAAATGGACCTGAACAGATGTGGAAAGGGAACGCTTCTAATTTTGTGAAGAGTGGGATGCATAATTACCTCTTTTGTGGGAAAGTGTTGGTTCCCTAACTTCCTCCACACTGCCTTTTTCTGTCTGTGTGTGGGAAGTTTCTGATGGGGAGGATTGGTCTGATTTTCTCGCTGTGTCACTTCTATGGGTCCCCTATGGTTGTCCTCTTAGAGGCATTTAACAGAGCACCACAGATGCACCTATGAGTGCCTGCTGAGATGGGGCACAAATCATGCCTTTCTGTCTGAAAATCCCAGTCTGAACACAGGCCTTCCAGGCTTTTGGAGGAAAAAAGCAATCAAAGACAGGCACACAGGCACATTTAACACTGTTTTTTAAAAAATCAGTGTTTTAATTAAAAGGAAAAGTTAATTTATAAAGAAATACATCACTCTGCCATATCAGATTGGTACAGTTATTACTCAACTGAAAAATATTTATGGAGCTGAGGAATAAGAGGGTAACCTTAAAATGCTACAAACACATATGTTAAAAAACTGACTGATACAAGGACCACAATTAGGTTTGTTTTATAATAAACAGTATTATTTCTAGAGATTTAAAAAAATCTGAATACATTAATGACATACAGTTGCATTGAAACTTTCAGTGGAAGTATCTTCTCTTTCTCTAGGCTTTAAGGGTGAAGTATGAGTTTTATATAAAAGAATGAAAATAATATTATATTATTTTTGTCTTTTCTGGGTTTATTTTAGGTAATGTGTGACATGGATTACAGAGGAGGTGGATGGACTGTGATACAGAAAAGGATCGATGGGATAATTGACTTCCAAAGGTTATGGTGCGACTATCTGGATGGATTTGGTGACCTTTTAGGTCAAATTTTATTTATTTCTCCTCTTTTTTCTTCTTTTTGATAATATGCCTATGGACTCTGTCTCTATTGGTCAAATAGTTAGTAAAAATAGCAAATCCTTGTGAATATAAAAATATGACAAATTACCCTCTGGTTATATGCCAAATTACTTAAAATAAATAGGTCTTCAGTTGAGATATGAAAATCTTTATTTTTAGTTGAAATATGACTTGAGTGAAAATTCTAAATTGTGTTATTTATTAAGTATTGACTATGCTCCCAGCAGAATTCTGGCAGATACTCAATAACTATTTGTAGAATGAAAACCTGAATGAGTAGGGACCTTGAAATTCTTGAGATTTGTGTTGTGTCTACATAAGCAAATGAAATAGAGAATTGAGGTCCATAGCTGTAGGAATTCAAATTATGTAAATGTCAGTAAAAATCACTATGCTCAAAACTTGGAAAATGTAAACCCCAGGTGAACTGTAAAATCTGTTCACGTTATTACCAAATGGCAGCATCAACTTTTGCGGGTGAATAGAAGCACCAGTATTTCTGAACCCTACAGGATTTTACATTAATTGGAACATTTGCAGGTGACTTTGATCATTTTCATGCTCTTATTTTAAGTTATTGTTGTTATAATTTAGAATCTTTAACTTCCCATAATAATGTCATCCAAGGATTTAATAAGTGGTGGTGTTTGTCCTACTGCTAAAAACCCTACAGCATGCCAATGATGTTAGAAGGGACATGAAATGTAATAAAATGTCATAAGTAAGGCCAGGTAGCTGCCATGCTATGGAATGCATTTGAAATACTTGTGTTTTCTCAGCATTACCTCCAATTTTCCAGTAAGGGCTGCCTTCTGAATTGAGCTGTCATAGATCTGCAGGCTCTAAGTTGTTATCTTCCTTACTTAATGCTTATGTCCATGGGAAAATTATCTGAGTTTTGACAAAAAATGTCTTCAGGAAGGTATACTTCACATAAGCAGACTGCTTTGTACTTGGCCTATTTAAAAAAAATAAACTTAGGATTAAGGAAAATGTATTGTTCAGTTAAATCTGAGGTTGGGGTAGAGGGGAAAGATGGCAAGGACACTTAAATTGTAGTGTCAGACTGTGAGAAACTAAGCAGGCCCACCTTCCTTCTTGTACTTCTTTTTTACTTCCTATACTCCCTTTCTTCCAGTATTTCTTCAGAATACTTTTCAGTTCTAAGTGGGTATGTAGCTAAAATGCCCCTGTAAGGCCTGGAGAGTGACTTAGTATCTTAGCTATAGTTTTAAGATTTGAATTCTGTCACATTGTCTCCCAGCTCTTGAAGTTTGTTTTGACTAGATCCTTACTTCCTTCAGTAATTTCATGATTCAAGCAGAGGGATATACTTCAGAGCAGGAGTGTCTACATTTAGGTTATGCCACAGTGGGTAGAGGGAGGTAGAAAGTCATTGGCTAGAACATGCAAGAAGAATGCAGTCTGAATTAAGGAGTTCAATAATCCATCTTGGACCTATAATCATCTTGAAAATATTGACCCTTAACCTGAGTATGCTCCAGTGTTGCTACATTATGTCTTCATTCATAGGTAACTGATGAGCTTCATTACAACAAAGAAATATTTGTTCACAAAATATTATTCTCAAAGACAGAAAAAATAATTTCTACTGAGCATTTTCAGAAAATATTTCTTTAGGAGTTGCTGATTTGGAGGCTAAACCTCTTATATTTACTGGTACACATCATTTTGTTACCTGCCATAATATTTGAACTCATTTTTTGTTGACATGCCTTAAGGTAAAACTTGACTTTTTACGTGATCTTTAAATGAATTTTTGAATTTAATTTGGGGAGATAAAAAAATGAAACAGAGACTAGTTATCCCAAGTCTAGTAAAGTAGAAGTGGGAAGATACACATATATATATGTTTTGGTAAATTAGGCAAACACTGATAATTTGAACCAGGGCAATCTAGTCTCTCAAATAATTTATGTGTGCCATCTTGGAGTTATTGAAACACTAAGCAAAGCCAAAGACTTAATAACAAAGGGTTATTCTAACTTGTATTAAAATATATTTAAAAAAGCATTTTTTTTTAAACAGGTGAATTTTGGCTAGGGCTGAAAAAGATTTTTTACATAGTGAATCAGAAGAATACCAGTTTTATGCTGTATGTGGCACTGGAATCTGAAGATGACACATTCGCTTATGCATCATATGATAATTTTTGGCTAGAGGATGAAACAAGATTTTTTAAAATGCACTTAGGACGATATTCAGGAAATGCTGGTAAGTTTTTTTTTCCTAAAATTACCCAAAAGATTTAAATATAGCTGACTCAATATTAGATGAAGATAAAAGTAATGCATTTCTTTTGGTATATGACACATAACTGATAACAGAATAGGTTAGGAATGAGAAAACTGGCTAAGTCTTGAGTTATGAAACTCTGCTATGATGGTTGCATCATCTTGTGATTTTGAAGTGCTTTATACACTTTAAAACAATTTTGCCATATGTAACCACAATTGATTATTTAGATAGCAAATCTGTGGGGCAGGCTGGGAAGGCATTATTTACATTTTCATGTACTGAGAGGCTGGTGTTTAGAAGTCATAGAATGTTAGAGCTGATCTTCACTCTTCTCACTCTGCAGGTTAAGAAACCTGAAAGATTGACTTGCCCAAGAGTCCCAGCTCATCACATCTGAGCAAGGGCAAGGACCCAGGTTGATAGAACAACTAGTTTAGTGGGGTTTTTTTCTTTTTTTTGGCTATATCTCAGTACATCTACTCATTTCTAAATAAGTTAAATTTTTAGAACTTCAAAATACTTGATATTAAATTCATATTTTGATGCTGATATTTTTAACTTGAGTTAATACTAAATTCAGCTCTCCTGTTCATTGCTCATCATTGTACTTGTTCATTAGGTATGTTTAGTGTTAGAAATCCAAAAATGAATGAGTTATGTTCCCAGTTCTTTAACTAATCACAATATAGAGAGGGAGATTAAATAAAACTGAAAACACAGAATACCGATAGAGATTTGGGGGCTAAAGAGAAAGAATTCCAATGGATTACATCCAGAGAAGGGTAGTTTTCAACAAAGAATTAATGGTAGAGTCAACCTGGGGTGCTTTGTGAAAGTACATACTCATGCAGAATCTGATTCAGTAAGTTTGGGCCCAGGTATTTGTATTCACTAGATGGATATGTTGGCATCCTTATAGTTGAGAATCACTGATCTGTACTTGGAGGAATGGATAGGCTTTTGGCAAATGAATGTTGGCAAACAGAGCAGCTTGAGTCAAGGTACAGAGGGAGGAAAATTACTGGGCATGAGAAGTTGTCTGGTATGGATGGGATCTCTGATATCTGAGGGGGTTTAGACTTAGGATATTAAGTAAAAGTCTGAAATTTAAATATTGACATATAGGGACAATTTTAAGGAGTTATATAATTTTTGAGGCTTCATCTCTAAAAGAGTAAAGAACTATCTAAATATGGAACATACAATGTTAGGAAAAGTTTATGTGGGATTTCTCTAGAAGATGACTAGGATCTCATTAGAGGATACAATTTATAATGGCAAGAATTTTTTCATTTTGGAAGCCTCAAATTTTGTCATGCCTTATTCTGCCTTTTCCCAATAAAGTTAAGTAACTTTCAAATGTTGATCACATAATATAATCAAGATAAAGAAAAAGATGTCAAAAGAATGTAAAGATAGCAGTATAGTTAAGTATGATCAGGTATTTGGTAGAGGTGAGCCAGATATTTGACTTTGAGCTCAGAGCAAAAATAGAAATATGAAATTTGAACATTTGAGGAGCACAGTTGTTCCATGAGGACACATTGTCCTGGTTCTAAAACTTGAGAGACATTTCTCTGGGTTCTTAGTGAAAACAAAGTGTCATGTTTTCTAATTACACTCGGACAGAAAACGTAACAGTGAGTTTTAATGGGCCATTTCTTTAAAAATAGACCTATGCATTATATTTTTAGAGTAAATTATTAAATATAATCCAGTGAGGAGCTCATATAATGTATGATCCTTCTGATGGTTGGACTTAACCAGGGAGATTATCTGTGGAGAGATCATATAATTTAGGTAATGCTCCATAAGTGTTGTCTTTCTCATTTGAACTTCTGAAAGGTTTTGCACCATGTGGTATTGAAAATGATATCCTCCCTGCAAATATGTGCAATTTTGGCATTTTGTTCCTATGAAGTGCATGGTCAGAGACAGGGCTGGGGTACAGGATAGGCCACTACCATTAGTGAAGTTCTCCAGGTTCCTCAAAGACATCTCAAAAGATGCCAAACATTTGGAATATAATGAAACAAATGTGGGCTTTGAATTCTTCAAAGATTTTACATAGCTTCACTTTTACTTAGTGTTTGAAACATCTTAGCAAATTTTATGTATAAGTGAAATCTAAGTACAATGGGACTAATTAGAATCTTTTATTTATATGGTTTAAAAGAAACAAACAAACATGACTTCTACCCCTGCTACTTAGTTAGCCAGGTTGCCTTGGCCAAGATACTTAATCTTTGAAGATTACTGTGACTATCAGGGATATCACACATAGAATGTCCAATGTAAGTCTTTAAAATATGGTGGTGTTTTAACTACTATTCAATTAGTATGCATATCATATGGAGAGCCATGAAGAAAAGACATACCTCAGTGGTATAGCTGATTTTTTTCTTGAGGGCATTGGGCATTTAATATAAACTTGGTGGCCACTAAATAAAATCAAACAACTTTTGCAGTTATAAATTTGTTCCTGAAAGGTAGAGGTTTCACTTTCATCCATACCTCTCTATCTAAAGTGATGTAAAATGGTACTGGTATAAAAATTTGTGTGTAAATTATTTTCTTTCCCTAAATTACCAATTACCATATTATTCTTCCCCAAAGTATGACAGGTTTATACACCATATTTTTGACCTAAATTATCTGCTTCTGTCTACATAGCCAAGCTTCCATTTTGTGATTTTATATCGAATGCCTACTTATTCATGTTTACATATTCTGAGCCTATTTATATGAAATAATTGGAATGACAAAATTGTAGAAATGGAGAGCACATTACCCCTGGTTACCAGGGGTAAGGGATGGGATTTAGTTTTTAAAGCATATGAAGGAAACTATCATTCAATTTATACTGCTACTGTTTGGTCCTTTCATACAATTATGCAACGATTTAATAGTTTTCAATTTATTAACTGATAATATGCAAAGTTTTCCTAGGCCATCACAGACCACCATAATTTGTTCCAACAAACGTCTACTTAAACATGCCTATCATGTTGAGGAATTTATTACCAGATTTTGGCATATTGCACCCGGAGGAGAGATTTTAATATAATACCTATTAAAATATAATTTAAACCTTAGTTCTGGGATGTAATGCTTTTGCATAATGGGTTGGTAAAGGTTGATTAAAATTACAAAAAATGCCTTTAAATTTCGTCATTAAAAAAATCTATTTTACCTAGGTGATGCATTCCGGGGTTTCAGAAAAGAAGATAATCAAAACGCAATGCCTTTTAGCACATCAGATGTTGATAATGATGGATGTCGCCCTGTATGCTTCATCAATGGTCAGCCTGTGAAGAGCTGCAGCCACCTCAGTAACAATACCGGCTGGTGGTTCAACCAGTGTGGTCTCGCAAATCTGAATGGCATTCATTACTTCCCTGGAAAATTGCTTACAACTGGAATTCGATGGGGCACATGGACCAAAAACAACTCACCTGTCAAGATTAAATCTGTTTCAATGAAAATTAGAAGAATTTACAACCCATATTTTAAGTAATCTCATTTTAAATTGTAATGAGTGTTCCACAGTTATTTTTGATAATATATAAACAATTTTACATAGTTTCTCTTTTTACTGAGTGTTTCAAGCATATTAGCCAAAATTTAACCATAGGTGACATCTAGGTATTATGAGTCTAAATAGTAGTCTTTAATTTTATAGAGTTTTATAAAGGAAAACATGGTTCAATGTATGCTTTTACTACTAATTATATTAACAATATGTAATAAAATTTGTTTTGAGTGTATCGCAACCTGTCTACCTGTAGTCTGTTGTCCTTTTAAAAAATTTTCCCTTTTCTTTAAAACATATAAACCATAGTGCATTATTAGGAAAATTAAAGAAAGTGTTATATTTATTTCTATATTTATTTGAAATGGCTAAATATATAATCTACAGATAATTTCTGTTGAAGACAATTACAAGGAATAATTTTGTGCAGATTAATATATAAACTTCACATAGTTTAAAAACCTTACTATTTCCAGGTGATTCCATAATATTTTACAGGTAATAAGAGTTTGCTGCAAAAATAAAGTCCTTCTTGTTTTCCTATTTTATTGTGGTTAATAAGTTTATTCTTATTTGTAATGAACTTACTATACATTTGCATACTGATCAGTTGCATTCTAAAACACATTTATATCCTAACTCTTTTTAAGGCAATAGGAATGGTATGAGCTTTAAATGAAGGAGAAAGAACAATGAATCACTGGTCTAGAGGTGGCTCTAGAGCAAGCATTTTTTAGGAAGTTGCAAGGAGTTGGAGTGGTAAGGCTTCCATGGGAAAACACAGCAAGGAATGTGCTAGACCATATTCAGTTAATTAAGAAAATTAGGGTTGAGTGGAAAAGTACTTTGTCCAGAGTTAGGGTTATACAGTGGGTAGAAGTAGCTGAAAAGTGAGGTGGGAGGAGGTCTGAATTAAAAATACATATGAGGGTATAGAGATCACGGTGAGTTATCTGAGTACAGCAGAGGGCTTAGTTTGATCAGAACATAGAGCCTGATCTGAGTTCAGGGATGAGCAAAAATGACATAGTCACCTTTCAAGATTGCTTTCACTTTGATCTCCTCACCAAACAGTGAATAAACCGTGTACAGATTATAGACAGGATACAGTTGCAAATGGTTGAGCACGGTTCCCCATGGCTTCCCGTCCATCTCATAGAGGCGCAGTTGAGATTCTGTGTCTTTACATTGGGGTAAGATGTCTACTAGGTTGCAGGAGCAGAGAACTGTAGGTTCACTGCCTGCAGTGATATGAGTACCAGAAACAAATTTATATACAATTAAGGAAATAATATTGCTACTCAGCAAGCTACGTCTAATGTGTGGATTCTGGACCTTGAAATTCTTGGTCCTATACAGGGGAATCTCCTTTATTGTACTGCAAGGTCTAAGGGCTTCACATTTTTACCCTACCATAAAGGTTATGGAGATACTGAGGGTAAAAGCAGAGTGGGAATAAATGTTGGGATGTTAAGGGAATGATAGACCCAGACAAAAGCAAGAAATTTTAATTTCTCTGGGTTTGGGAATAAGAAGATGTATTTGACTTTGAATGGGTAAGAGACAATGGCCCCCAGGATGCCTTATGAGAAAGTGTGAAAGTACTAAGAGGCCTCAACCCCCACTGCAAAGGAGAAGCTATATTTTGGTTAATAATCCTGAGCTTCAGACTTCCAGAAATGAAGTGACCTTAACCTTGGGAGAAGTATCAAGACAACGGTTCCTTTTTTGCTCTCTACTATTCCAACACCATGCCCACATCTCTTAGAAGTAAGCATAAAAGATTGGAGTATCATACCCAAGGTCTACATGACATCATTGTAGATTCATTCTTTCAGAATCTGAGGACTTCTCTGGATAAATGGTCCCACTTAAAAATACAAATAATTTATTATTTTGTCAATTTAATTATCAGTAAAATTGAAACTGTGTCCAGTTAAAAATCAAAAGGAAACTATACAGATCCAAAAGCTTCTCTCTATACCAGCATATATTAGTTATAAATAAAAAGGTTAACATTCAAAATAGCTTTGAGAGCTATAGAAGTAGGCTAATAATCTATTTAAAAATAATTATAAAACATTACCAAGAAACATAAATGACTCTAAATAGCAGCACAATCATGTTCTTTGAATAGAGGACTTGGTGCAAATATCCCCAGATGTATGAATGGAGTAGTGGGTTTGAGAACCAAGAGCAGTTTGGAGTTGCAAGAACAATATGTGAGGAGGATTTAGGTCATGCCAAGGAGATCACTGACACACTGCTTCACTGACATATATGAAATAGGGTTTATTGGGGAAAAATGTACAGGCTGGCAGGTAGGAGAGCCTACTTATGCTAATGAATAGTGCATTCTGGGAGGGCATTTTTGTAACAGTACAATTTCATGGTGGAGAAAGTGGCTTTGTTTGAAAGGGGGAGCTCACTCACTCAGCAGCTGGTACCAGCTTGTTCTTTCCATTGAGCCACTGCAGATCCTCTGAGCCTGTTCCTTTATACCAAAGGGAAGGAGACTATTTGGATCTGTCACCAAAGTAATCCATAAATTTAACATAAGGACACCATGAATTGTCAGTACGATTTTTTTTTACTTTGAGAAAATTTGAAGCGCTTCTGGAAGTGTAATGAATGAGAACAGATAATGTTTGAAAAAGAATTGATCTTGTAAATATATTAGTTTTTAAAAATTATTATGGGACAACTTACCACAAACTTAATGACTTTAAATTAAATGACACTCATTTACCAGCTCACTGTTCTGCTCAGGGTATTATGATGCTCAAATCAAGATGTCATCCTGGCTGAGCTCTCCTCTGGGTTCAGGAACCTCTTACAAACTCATTGGTTGTTGGTAGAATTTATTTCCCTGTGGTTGTAGGATTGAGGCCTCAGTTGTCCATCTAGTTGTGAGCTGGGACCACTCTCAGCTCATAGAGGCTGCCTGCGGTTCCTTGCTATGTGGTCCGATGTGCAGTTTATAGGGTGGATATTTGTTTTCTTCCAAGGCAGCCAGAACAGCTCTCTAACTTCCTATTCTGCTGCCAGCTAGACCAGCCACAGAAAGCTCACTGCTTTAAAAAGAGCTCATGTGATTAGGTCAGACGCACCTGAATAATCTTATCTTCAGGTTAACTGATTTGAGACCTTAATTATGTCTGCAAAATCTTTTTGAAGCAGTACATAAATTAGTGTTTAATTGAATAACTAGGAGAAGGTATATGTAAAACAGAGTCTGGAAATCTTGAGGCCATCTTAGAACTCTGCCTACTGCAATAAAGTGACAAAATAATTATTATGAGGAAAGCAGAAAGGTCAGTAGAGTACAAATTCTACAATTATTAAAAAGTATATAATGTAGTATACAGGAAAAGTAGAGTTTTATATTAGTGGGGGAGGAGACAGATTGAAAAATGGCAAAGAGGGAAAATTACTAAGAACTTGAAAATAAAAGGAACATCTAATTGTACAAAAATAGATTACAGATTCATTAAACACATTAAAAAGCCCAAATTATTGGATAAATATTAGGCAAACGTTAACAGTAAATCTTTTATTTCAAAGGCATAAATAGTTTTCTTTAAAAATATCTTTATTGGAGTATAATTGCTTTACAATGATATGTCAGTTTCTGCTTTATAAAAAAGTGAATCATGTATACATATACATATAGCCCCACATGCCCTCCCTCCCACCCTCCCTATCCCACCACTCTGGGTGGTCACAAAGCACCGAGCTGATCTCCCTGGGCAATGTGGCTGATTCCCACTAGCTATCTATTTTATATTTGGTAGTATATACAAGTCCATGTCACTCTCTCACTTCGTCCCAGCTTATACTTACCCCTCCCCGTGCCTTCAAGTCCATTCTCTATGTCTGCATCTTTATTCCTGCCCTGCCCCTAGGTCCTTCAGAACTTTTTTTTTTTTTAGTTACCATATATATGTGTTAGCATAAGGAATTTGTTTTTCTCTTTCTGACTTACTTTGCTCTGTATGAGAGACTCTAGGTCCATCCACCTCACTACAAATAACTCAATTTTATTTCTTTTTATGGTTGAGTAATATTCCATTGTATATATGTGCCACATCTTCTTTATCCATTCATCTGTCGATGGACACTTAGGTTGCTTCCATGTCCTGGCTACTGTAAGTAGAGCTGGAATGAACATTGTGGTACATGACTCCTCTTTCTGAATTATGGTTTTCACAGCCCAGTAGTGGGACTGCTGGGTCATATGGTAGTTCTATTTTTAAATAATAAACTCATTGATTAGCTCTAGTAGTTTTCTGGTAGCATCTTTAGGATTCTCTATGTGTAGTATCATGTCATCTGCAAACAATGATAGTTTTACTTCTTCTTTTCTGATTTGGATTCTATATTTCTTTTTCTTCTTTGATTGCTGTGGTTAAAACTTCCAAAACTATGTTGAATAATAGTAGTGAGAGTGGACAACCTTGTCTTGTTCCTGATCTTATAGGAAATGGTTTCAGTTTTTCACCATTGAGGATGAAGTTGGCTGTGAGTTTGTCATATATGGCCTTTATTATGTTGAGATAAGTTCCATCTATGCTTACTTTGTGGAGGGTTTTTAAGATAAATGGGAGTTGAATTTTGTCAAAAGATTTTTCTGCATCTATTGAGATCATCATATGGTTTTTCTCCTTCAATGTGTTAATATGGTATATCACGTTGTTTGATTTGCATATAGTGAAGAATCCTTGCATTCCTGGGATAACCCCCACTTGATCATGGTGTAGGATCCTTTTAATGTGTGGTTGGATACTGTTTGCTAGTATTTTGTTGAGGATATTTGCATCTATGTTCATCAGTGATATTAGCCTGTAGTTTTCTTTCTTTGTGACATCTTTGTCTGGTTTCGGTATCAGGGTGATGGTGGCCTTGTAGAATGAGTTGGGATTGTTCCTCCCTCTATTATATTTTGGAAGAGTTTGAGAAGGATAGGTGTTAGCTCTTCTTTAAATGTTTGATAGAATTCTCCTGTGAAGCCATCTGGTCCTGGACGTTGGTTTGCTGGAATATTTTTAATCACAGTTTCAATTTCAGTGTTTGTGATTGGTCTGTTTTTATTTTCTATTTCTTCCTGGTTCAGTCTCAGAAGGTCATACTTTTCTAAGAATTTTTCCATTTCTTCCAGGTTGTCTATTTTATTGGCATAGAGTTGCTTGTAGTACTCTCTCATGATCCTTTGTATTTCTGCAGTGTCAGTTGTTCCTTCCCCTTTTTCATTTCTAATTCTGTTGATTTGAGTGTTCTCCCTTTTTTTCTGGATGAGTCTGGTGAATGGTTTATCAATGTTGTTTATCTTCTCAAAGAACCAATTATTAGTTTTATTGATCATTTCCTTCATTTCTTTTTCATTTATTTCTGATCTGATCTTTTTGATTTCTTTCCTTCTGCTAACTTTGGTTTTTTTTCTTCTTCTTTCTCTAATTGCTTTAGGTATAATGTTAGCTCGTTTATTTGTGATGTTTCTTTTTTCTTGAGCTGAGATTGTATTGCTGTAAACTTCCCTCTTAGAACTGCTTTCACTGCATCCCATAGGTTTTGTGTGGTCTTGTTTTCATTGTCACTTGTTTCTAGGTATTTTTTTGATTTCTTCTTTGATTTCTTCAGTGATCTCTTGGTTATTAAGTAGTGTATTGTTTAGCCTCCATGTGTTGCATATTTTACAGATTTTTGCTATAATTGATATCTAGTTTTATAGCATTGTGGTTGGAAAAGATAATTGGTACAATTTCAATTTTCTTAAATTCACCAAGGCTTGATTTGTGACCCAAGATACGATCTATCCTGGAGAATGTTCCATGTGCACTTGAGAAGAAAGTGTAATCTGCTGGTTTTGGATGAAATGTCCTATAAATATCAATTAAATCTATCTGGTCTATTGTGTCATTTAAAGCTTATGTTTCCTTATTAACTTTCTGTCTGGATAATCTGTCCATTGGTGTAAGTGGGGTGTTAAAACCCCCCACTATTATTGTGTTACTCTCGATTTCCTCTTTTATAGCTGTTAGCAGTTGCCTTATGTATTGAAGTGCTCCTATGTTGGGTGTATATGTATTTATAATTGTTATATCTTCTTTGATTGATCCCTTGGTCATTATGTAGTGTCCTTTCTTGTCTCTTGTAATATTCTTTATTTTAAAGTCTATTTTATTTGATATGAGTATTGCTAATCCAGCTTTCTTTTGATTTCTATTTGTATGGAATATCTTTTTCATCCCCTCACTTTCAGTCTGTATGTGTCCCTAGGTCGGAAGTTGGTCTCTTGTAGACAGCATATGTACGTGTCTTGTTTTTTATCTATTCAGCCAGTCTATGTCTTTTGCTTGGAGCATTTAATCCATTTACATTTAAGGTAATTATTGATATGTATATTCCTATTCCCATTTTCTTAATTGTTTTGGGTTTGTTATTGTAGGTCTCTTTCTTGTGTTTCCCGCCTAGTGAAGCTCCTTTAGCATTTGTTGTAAAGCTGCTTTGGTGGAGCTGAATTCTCTTAGCTTTTGCTTGTCTGTAAAGATTTTAATTTCTCTGTCAAATCTGAATGAGATCCTTGCTGGGTAGAGTAATCTTGGTTGTCAGTTTTTCCCTTTCATCAGTTTAAATATGTCCTGCCAATCCCTTCTGGCTTGCAGAGTCTCTGATGAAAGATCAGTTGTTAACCTTATGGGGATTCCTTTGTATGTTATTTGTTGTTTTTCCCTTGCTGCTTTTAATATTTTTTATTTGTATTTAATTTTTGATAGTTTGATTAATGTTTGTCTTGGCATATTTCTCCTTGGATTTATCCTCTATCAGACTCTCTGTGCTTCCTGGCCTTGATTGACTATTTCCTTTCCCATATTAGGGAAGTTTTCGACTATAATCTCTTCAAATATTTTCTCAATCCATTTCTTTTTCTCTTCTTCTTCTCGGACACCTATAATTCGAATGTTGGTGCATTTAATGTTGTTGCAGAGGTCTCTAAGACAGTCCTCAATTCTTTTCATTCTTTTTTCTTTATTCTGCTCTGCAGTAGCTATTTCCAGTATTTTATCTTACTGGTCATATATCCGTTCTTCTGCCTCAGTTATTCTGCTATTGATTCCTCTAGAGAATTTTTAATTTCATTTATCATGTTGTTCATCATTGTTTGTTTGCTCTTTAGTTCTTCTAGGTCCTTGTTCATCATTTCTTGTATTTTTTCCATTCTTTTTCCAAGATTTTGGAACATCTTTACTATCATTACTCTGAGTTCTTTTTCAGGTAGACTGCCTATTTCCTCCTCATTTGTTTGGTTGGTGGATTTTTACCTTGCTCCTTAATCTGCTGTGTGTTTCTCTGTCTTCTCATTTTGCTTAACTTAATGTGTTTGGAGTCTCCTTTTCACAGGCTGCAGATTCTCAGTTTCCCTTGTTTTTTTGTTTTCCCCCAGTGGGTAAGGTTGGTTCAGTGGGTTGTGTAGGCTTCCTGGTGGTGGGGACTTGTGCCTGTGTTCTGTTGGATGAAGCGAGATCTTGTCTTTCTGGTGGGTAGGACTGTGTCTGGTGGTGTGTTTTGGGGTTTCCCTGACCTTGTTATGATTTTAGGCAGCCTCTCTGCTAATGGTTGTGGTTGTGTTCCTATCTTGCTAGTTTGGCATAGGGTGTCCAGCACTGTAGCTTGCTGGTCTTTGAGTGGAGCTGGGTTTTAGCATTCAGATGGAGATCTCTGTGTGAGACCTTTTGCCATTTGATATTACTTGGAGCCAGGAGGTCGCTGATGGACCAATCTCCTGAACTCAGCTCTCCCACCTCAGAGGCACAGGACTGACACCCTGCCATAGCACAGAGACCCTGTCAGCCGCATGGCTCAAAATAAAAGGGAGAAAAAAAGAGAGAGAGAAAGAAAAAAATAAATTAAATAAAATAAAGTTATTAAATTAAAAATAAAAAATGTAAAAATTAATTAAAAAAAAAAGAGAGACAACCTTGGGACAAATGGTAAAAGCAAAGCTATACAGACAAATCACACAAAGATGCATACACATACACACTCACAAAAAGAGAAAAAGGAAAAAAATATATCTATATATAAAAAAAGAGGATGAGAGCAACCAAATCAGTAAATAAATCTATCAATGATAATAAACTCTAAATATTAAACTAAGGTAAACATAAAACCAGAAACAAATTAGATTTGCAGAAAGCAAACCCCAAGTCTACAGTTGCTCCCAAAGTCCACCACCTCAATTTGGGGATGATTCGTTGTCTATTCAGGTATTCCCGAGATGCAGGGGACATTAAGTTGATTGTGGAGATTTAATCCACTGCTCCTGAGTCTGCTGGGAGAAATTTCCCTTTCTCTTTTTTGTTCACACAGCTCCTGGGGTTCAGCTTTGGATTTGACCCCTCCTCTGCATGTTGGTTGCCTGAGAGTATCTGTTCCAGCTTAGAAAAAAAGGGTTAAAGGAACAGCTGATTAGGGGGCTCTGGCTCACTCAGACCCAGGGGAGAGTGGGGTATGGAATGTGGGGCGAGGCTGCAGCGGTATAGGCCGGTGTGACATTGCAACAGCCTGAGGTGTGCCATGTGTTCTCCTGGGGAAGTTATCCCTGGATCATGGGACCCTGGCAGTGGTGCGCTGAAAAAGCTCCTGGGAGGGGAATTGTGGGTAGTGACCTGTGCTTGCACACAGGCTTCTTGGTAGGTGCAGCAGTAACCTCAGTGTTTCATGCCCGTCTCTGATGTCTGCACTGATAGCCACGGCTTGCGCCTGTTTCTGGAGCTTGTTTAGGTGGTGCTCTTAATCCCCTTTCCTCGTGCACCCTGAAACAATGTTGTCTTGTCTATTAGGCAGTTCCAGACTTTTTCCTGGACGCTCTCCTGGATAGCTGTGGTGCATTAGCCCCCTTCATGGTGTGTTCACACAGCCAACCCCAGTCCTTTCCCTGGGGTCTGACCTCTGAATCCCATGCTTCAGTACCAGGCCCCACCCATCCCGTTGGGTGAGCAACCAACCCTCTCAGGCTGATGAGTGCTGGTTAGCACCGATCCTCTGTGCAGGAATCTCTCTGCTTTGCCCTCTGCATCCCTGTTGCTGTGCTGTCCTCCATGGCTTCGAAGATCCCCCCCCCCCCACCGCTGCCACCACCCAACCCCGCCAGTGAAAGGGCTTCCTAGTGTGTGGAAACTTTTCCTCCTTCACAGCTCCCTCCCAGAGGTGCAATCCCTATTCTTTTGTCTCTGTTTTTTCTTTTTTCTTTTGCCCTACCCAGTTATGTGGGGAGTTCCTTGAGTTTTGGGAATTCTGAGGTCTTCTGCCAGCATTCAGTTGGTGTTCTGTAGGAGTTGTTCCATATGTAGATGTATTTCTGATATATTTGTGGGGAGGAAGGTGATCTCCAAGTCTTACTCCTCTGCCATCTTGAAGGTCTCTCTATAGGCTTGGCATAAATATTTCATTTGATTACTTGAATGTTCCATATACCCCCAACACCAGAAGCAAAATTAGAGACAAGTGAAAAACTAGAAAAAGTATTTTAGCAAATGAAAAATTCTATTTCTTATGTATAATGTATTCTAAAATAACAGAAATCTTTATAGAATAGGCAAATGACATGAACAGCAATTCACAGAATATAAATGGTCAATAAACATGGAATTATGTCATGAATCATCATGAAAATTAAGACCTAATATTGGACCTGTCAGCATTTATGAGGTAGTACTACTCAGTGTTTGCACGGAAGTTGGGAAATGGGCTTAACCATATGTTTTTTTCAGTGTAAATTGATATAAATTTGTTGGAGCATAACTTTGATAATTCTCATCTAGAACTGAGGAATAGTCAGAAGGATCCAGTTTTTCCCAATTCCATAACATATCCACATACACAGTTATGAATATTCAGTCATAGCTAACAATTAGTATTTACTCACTTATTAAGTATTTACTTATCCTATGAGTTACTGATGAAGAAACTTAAATCCAGTATATACCTCCCATAACTATACCACTTATGTGTAAGTGAACTGGAATTTGAATGCAGGCTTTTGTTTGGATGGGGGGCTTCTTTTTTTTCTTCCAGTTTTATTGAGATATAATTGACCTACAGCCCTGTATAGGTTTAAGGTATACAGCATAATGATTTGACTTACATACATCATGAAATGATTATTACAATAAGATTACTGGACATTCATCATCTCATATAGGTACAAAATTGAAGAAATAGAAAAAAAATTATCCTTGTGATGATAACTCTTAAGATTTACTCTTAACAACTTTCATATATAACATACAACAGTATCAATTATCTTTATCATGTTGTACACTACATCTCTACTACTTATTTGTCTTATAAGTGGTAATTTGTACCTTTTGACTGCCTTCATCCAATTCTCTCTCCCTCCAACCTCCTCCTCTGATAACTACAAATCTTATCTCTTTTTCTATGAGTTTGTTTGCTTGTTTTTGAAGTATAATTTTTGCTTGTTTTTGAAGTATAATTGACCAACAACACTATGTTAGTTCCTGTTACACAACATAGTGATTCAATATTTCTATACCATGATTGTCTATTTATGGCACCATACAAAGATATTACATGGTTATAGACTATATTCCCCACACTGTACATTTCTTACCTGTGACTCATTTATTTTGTAACTGTAAGTTTGTACCTTTTAATCTCCCTCACCTATTTCTTTCCTTCCCCCACCTCCCTCCCCTCTGGCAATCACCTGTTTTTTCTATCTACAATTGTGTTTCTGTATTGTTATGTTTGTTCATTTGTTTGTTTTTCAGATTCCACATATGAGTGAAATTACACATTATATGTCTTTCTCTGTCTGATGTTTCACTTAGCATAATGCCCTCTAAGTCTACTCATGTCCCAAATGGCAAGATTTCATTTTTTTATGGTTGAGTATAAATTTCATTACATATATATCTTTATCCATTTACCTATTGTTGGACACTTAAGTTGCTTCCATACCTTGGTTACTGTAAATAATACTGCAATGAACATTGGGGTGCATATATCTTTTCCAGTTAGTGTTTTTGTTTTTCTCAGATAAATACCCAGAAGTGGCACTGCTAGATCATATGGTAGTTCTATTTTCAATTTTTTGAGAAATCTTCATACTGTTTTCCATAGTGGCTGCACCAATTTACATTCCCACTAACAGTGCATGAGGGTTCCCTTTTCTCCACATCCTTGTCAACACTTCTTATTTGTTGTCTTCTTGATAACAGCCATTCTGACATTGGGAAGTGATATCTCATTGCGGTTTTGATTTGCATTTCCCTGATGATTAGTGATGTTGAACATCTTTTCATGTGCTTGTTGGCCATCTGTATGTCTTCTTTAGAAAAATGTTTATTCAGATCCTCTGCCCAGTTTTTAATTATGTTGTTTGTGTTTTGATGTTGAGTTGTATGAGTTCTTTGTGTATTTTGGGTATTAACTCCTTATCAGACATATCACTTGCAACTATCTTCTCCCATTCATTAGGTGACCTTTTTGTTTTGTTGATAGTTTCCCTTGCTGTGCAACAGCTTTTTCATTTGATGTAGTCCCATTTGTTTATTTTTGCTTTTGTTTCCCTTGCCTGAAGAACAATATCCAAAAAATATTAACAAGACCAATGTCAAAAGGCTATTGTCTATGTTTTCTTCTAGAAGTCTTATGGTTTCAGGTCTTACCTTTAAGTCTTTAAACCATTTTTAATTTATTTTTGTGCATGGTGTGAGAGAGTAGTCCAGTTTGATTGTTTTGCATGTAGCTGTCCAGTTTTCAACACAATTTATTGAAGAAGCTCTGTTTTTCCCATTGTTTATTCTTGCCTTCTTTGTCATAGATTCATTGCCCATGTAAGTGTGGGTTCATTTCTGAGCTTTCTATTCTGTTCTATTGATCTATGTGTCTGATTTTGTGCCAGTACCATACTATTGGTTACTGTAGTTTTGTAGTATAGTTTGAAATCAGGGAGTATGATACCTCCAGCTTTTTCTTCTTTATCAAGATTATTTTGGTTATTTGGGGTCTTTTGTATTTCCATACGTATTTTAGAATTATTTATTCGAGTTTTGTGAAAAAATATCATTGGTATTTTCATAGAGATTGCATTGAATCTGTAGATTGCTTTGGATAGTATGGTCATTTTAACAATATTTATTCTTCCAATCAATGAAAAAGGTATATTTTTCCATCCATTTGTGTCTTCTTCAATTCCATCAATGTCTTATAGTTTTCCAAGTACAGGTCTTTTACCTCAGTTAGATTTATTCCTAGGTATTGCTTTCTTTTTGATGTGATTTTAAATGGGATTGTTTTCTTAATTTATCTTTCTGATTGTTACTGTATAGGAATTCAACACATTTCTGTATATTAATTTTGTATCCTGCAACTTTAATGCATTCATTGATGAATTTTAATAGTTTTTTGGTGGCATCTTTAGGATTTTCTATGTATAGTATGTTATCTACAGTGACAGTTTTACTTCTTTCTTTCCAATTTGGATTCTTTTAATTCTTTTTATTGTCTGATTGCTGTGGCTAGGACTATACTATGTTGATTAAATTGGTGAGAATGAGCATTCTTGTCTTGTTGCTAATCTTAGAGTAAATGCTTTCAGCTTCACTGCTTTCAGCTGATATGATGTTAGCTGTGGGCTTGTCATATATGATCTTGATTATGTTGAGGTATGTTACTTCTATATCCATTTAGTTGAGAGTTTTTTCTTATCATAAATGATTACTAAATTTAATCAAAAGCTTTTTAAAACATTTATTGAGATGGTCATATAATTTTTATTCTTCAATTTACTAATGTGGTATATCACATTGATTGATATGTGGATATTGAACCATCCTTGCTTCTCTGGGATAAATCCCTCTTCCTCATGGTGTATGATTCTTCTAATGTGTTGTTGAATTTGGTTTGCAAATATTTTGTTGAGGATTTTTTCATCCATACTCATCATATTCATCAGTGATATTGGCATGTAATTTTCTTTTTTTGTGATATCTTTGTTGCTGTTGTTGTTTTGTATCAGGGTGATGCCGGCTTGGCAGAATGAATGTGTGTTACTTCATCTGCCATTTTTTTGGGAATTGTTTGAAAAGGATAGGTGTTAACTCTTTTTTTTGAATTTTATTTATTTTTTATACAGCAAAGTCTTATTAGTTATCTATTTTATACATATTAGTGTATATATGTCAATCCCAATCTCCCAATTCATCCCACCACCCCATCACCCTCCACTTTCCCCCTTGGTGTCCATATGTTTGTTCTCTACAACTGTATCTCTATTTCTCCCTGCAAACTGGTTCATCTGTACTATATTTCTAGGTTCCATATATATGCGTTAATATACGATATTTGTTTTACTCTTTCTGACTTACTTCACTCTGTCTAGATCAATCCACATCTCTACAAATGACCCAATTTCATTCTTTTTTATGGCTGAGTAATATTCCACTGTATATATGATATATGTACCACATCTTCTTTATCCATTCATCTGTCAATGGGCAAGAAGGTTGCTTCCATGACCTGGATCTCCATCTGTTTGTGTCATCTTTGATTTCTTTCATCACTGTCTTATTGTTTTTCTTCTGAGTACAGTTCTTTTATCTCCTTAGGTAGGTTTTTTCCTAGGTATTTTATTCTTTTTGTTGCAATGGTGAATGACACTGTTTCCTTAATTTCTCTGTCCGATCTTTCATTTTTAGTGTATAGGAATGCAAGAGATTTGTGTGCATTAGTTTTGTAACCTGGAACTTTACCAGATTCATTGACTAGCTCTAGTAGTTTTCTGGTGGCATCTTTAGGATTCTCTATATACAGTATCATGTCATATGCAAACAGTGATAGGTTTACTTCTTTTTTCCAATTTGGATTCCTTTTATTTCTTTTTCTTCTCTTATTACCATGGCTAGGACTTCCAGAACTATGTTGAATAACAATGGTGAGAGTGGACATCCTTGTTTTGTTCCTGATCTTAGAACCACCACCATACTGTCAACATAGTTACTGTATCAATTTACATTCCCACCTAACAGTGAAAGAGGGTTCCCTTTTCTACACACCTTCTTCAGCATTTGTTGTTTGTAGATTTTCTGATGATGCCCATTGTAACTAGTGTGAGGTGATACCTCATTGTAGTTTTGATTTCATTTCTCTAATAATTAGTGATACTGAGCAGCTTTTCATGTGCTTCTTGGTCATCTGTATGTCTTCTAGCTAGGACTTCCAGAACTATGTTGAATAACAATGGTGAGAGTGGACATCCTTGTTTTGTTCCTGATCTTAGAGCAAATGCTTTCAGTTTTTCACCATTGAGAATGATGTTTGCTGTGGGTTTTTCTTATATGGCATAGTGATACTGAGCAGCTTTTCATGTGCTTCTTGGTCATCTGTATGTCTTCTTTGGAGAAATGTCTAGTTAGGTCTTCTTCTCATTTTTTGATGGGGTTGTTTGTTTTTTAAATTTGAGCTGCATGAGCTGTTTGTATATTTTGGAGATTAATCCTTTGTCCATTGACTTGTTTGCAAATATTTTATCCCATTTTGAGGGCTGTCTTTTCATCTTGATTGTAATTTTCTTTGCTTTGAAAAGCTTTTACGTTTCATTAGGTCCCATTTATTTATTTTTGTTTTTATTTCCATTACTATGAATTTTGGAAAAGCTTTTTCTGCATCTATTGAGATGATCATATAGTTTTTATTCTTCAATATGTTAATATGGTGTATCACATTGATTGATTTGTGTATATTGAAGAATCCTTGCATACCTGGGATAAATCTCACTTGATCATGGTGTATGATTCTTTTAATGTGTTGTTGAATTCTGTTTGGTAGAATTTTGTTGAGGGTTTTTGCATTTATGTCAGTGATATTGGTCTGTAATTTTCTTTTTTTGTGGTGTCTTAGACCATGAGTTTATCTCTGAAATTTCTATCCTGTTCCATTGATCTATATTTCTGCTTTTGTACCAGTATCATATTGTCTTGATTACTGTAGCTTTGTAGTATAGTCTGAAGTCAGGGAGTCTGATTCTTCCACTCCATTATTTCCCCTCAAGACTGCTTTGGCTATTCAGGGTCTTCTGTGTCTCCATGTAAATTTTAAGGTTTTTTGTTCTAGTACTGTAAAAAATGCCATTGGAAATTTGATAGGGATTGCATTGAACATGTGGATTACTTTGGGCAGTGTAGTCATTTTCACAATATTGATTCTTCCAATCCAAGAACATGGTATACCTCTCCATCTGTTTGTGTCATCTTTGATTTCTTTCATCACTGTCTTATTGTTTTTCTTCTGAGTACAGTTCTTTTATCTCCTTAGGTAGGTTTTTTCCTAGGTATTTTATTCTTTTTGTTGCAATGGTAAATGGCACTGTTTCCTTAATTTCTCTGTCCGATCTTTCATTTTTAGTGTATAGGAATGCAAGAGATTTGTGTGCATTAGTTTTGTAACCTGGAACTTTACCAGATTCATTGACTAGCTCTAGTAGTTTTCTGGTGGCATCTTTAGGATTCTCTATATACAGTATCATGTCATATGCAAACAGTGATAGGTTTACTTCTTTTTTCCAATTTGGATTCCTTTTATTTCTTTTTCTTCTCTTATTACCATGGCTAGGACTTCCAGAACTATGTTGAATAACAATGGTGAGAGTGGACATCCTTGTTTTGTTCCTGATCTTAGAGCAAATGCTTTCAGTTTTTCACCATTGAGAATGATGTTTGCTGTGGGTTTTTCTTATATGGCCTTTATTATGTTGAGGTTGGTTCCCTCTATGCCC